>NW_025539496.1:0-12670 GCF_020615455.1 Coregonus clupeaformis
GTTGTTAGTTTTCCCACCCTCATGCTGTAGTTATTAAATTTCCACTCATATTGTAGGTGTTTTAGTTTCCCCAACCCATACTTTAGTTCATTTAGTTCCCACCCTCCTTACTGTAGTTGTTAATTTCCCCACTCATATTGTAGGTGTACTAGTTTCCCAACCCATACTTTAGTTGTTAGTTTCCCACCCTCATACTGTTGTTATGCTTTCCCAACCCATACTTTCAGTTTGTTAAGATTCCAACCCTCATACTGTAGTTGTAATTTCCCCACTCATATTGTAGGGTTAGTTTCCCCAACCCATACTTTAGTTGTTAGTTTCCCACCCTCATTTGTAGTTGTAATTTCCACCATCATATTGGGTGTTATCCAACCCATACTTTAGTTGTTAGTTTCCCTGCCCTCATACTGTAGTTTTTAATTTCCACACACATTGCTGTTAGTTTCCCCCACTCATACTGTAGTTGTTCGTTTCCCCACATTACTGTAGTGGTTAGTTTTTCCCCCACTCATACAGTAGTTGTTAGTTTCCACCACTCATTTCTGTAGTTGTTAGTTTCCCCACTCATGCCTGCTAGTTGTTTAGTTTCCCCCACTCACTGCACTTTCAATTGCCAGTTTCACAAATATACTTTGTTTTTAGTTCCACACCCATACTGTAGTTGTGTTCCCCCCCACTCAGCTACTGTAATTGTTATTTTTACAACTCATACTTTAGTTTTTAGTTTCCCCCACTCATACTGTAGTTGTTAGTTTCCCCACTCATACTGTAATTGTTAGTTTTACAACTCATACTTTAGTTGTTAGTTTCCCACACTCATTCTGTAGTTATTTAGTTTCCCCCACACCCATACTGTAGTTGTTGGGTTCCCCACTCTACTGTAGTTGTTAGTTTCCCCCACACACACTGTGTTTTTACTTTCCCCAATCATACTGTAGGTTTTTAGTTTCCCCAACGTAGACTGAAGATGTTAGTTTCTTCCATCCTTATCGTTGTTGTTCGTTTTCCTCCACCAAGGCTGTTGTTGTTAGATCCCCCACACATAATGTTGTTTTTAGTTACCCCACACCCATGCTGTAGTTTTTAGATTCCCCCACTCATACTGTAGTTGTTTGTTTTCTCCCACCTTACTGTAATTGTTAGTTTCCCCCACTAATACTGTAATTGTTAGTTTTACAACTCACTGTAGTTTTTAGATTCCCACACCCATACCTGTAGCTGTTAGTTTCCCCCATCATACTGTAGTTGTTAGTTTCCCCCCACTCATACTGAAGTTGTTAGATTATTCAAATCCATGCTGCAGTTGTTAGTTCCCCCACTCATACTGTAGTTGTTAGATTATTCAACCCATACCAAGTAGAGGTTCCCCACTCATACTGTAGTTGAGTTAGTTTCCCCCACTCATACTGAAGTTGTTTAGATTCCCCACTCATACGTTGTTAGTTACCCCCACCCATACTGTAGTTGTTAGATTCCCCACTCACACCGTAGTTCTTAGTTTGACCCCACTCATGCTGTAGTTGTTAGTTCCCCACCCATGCTGCAAAGTTGTTATGGTCCCCACTTATGCTGTAGTTGTTTAGTTTCCAAACTCATACTGTAGTTGTTAGTTTACCCCACTCATACCTTGTAGTTGTTAGTTTCACCCATACTGTAGTTGTTAGTTTCCCCACCCATACTGAGTTGTTGCATTTTCCACATTCATACTGTAGGTGTTAGTTTCCCTACTCATTCTTTGGTTGTTAGTTTCCCGCCCATCTACCGTAGTTGTTAGTTTCACCTACCTATACTGTAGTTGTTATTTTCTCTCCACCCATACTGTGAGTCGTTAGTTTTCCCCATCCATACTGTAGTTGTTTATTTCCCCACACATATTGTTGTTGTTAGTTTCCACACTCATCACTGTAGTTGGTAGTTTCCCACTCATACTGTAGTTGTTAATTTCCCCACTCATATTGTAGGTGTTAGTTTCCCCAACCCATACTTTAGTTGTTAGTTTCCCACCCTCATACCGTAGTTGTTAATTTCCCCACTCATATTGTAGGTGTTAGTTTCCCCAACCCACACTTTAGTTGTTAGTTTCCCAACCTCATACTGTATGGTTGTTAACACACATACTGTTGTTGTTAGTTTCCCCACTCATACTGTCAGTTGTTGTTTCCCCACTCATACTGTAGTGGTTAGTTTTCCACTCTTATACAGTAGTTGTTAGTTTCCCACACTCATTCTGTAGTTGTTAGTTCCCCACTCCCCATACTGTAGTTGTTAGTTTCCCCACTTAGCACTTTTAATTGTTAGTTTCACAACTCATACTTTAGTTTTTAGTTTCCCACACCCATACTGTAGTTGTTAGTTTTCCCCACTCATACTGTAATTGTTAGTTTCACAACTCATACTTTTAGTTTTTAGTTTCCCCCACTCATACGTAGCTGTTAGTTTCCCCACTCATACTGTAATTGTTAGTTTTACAACTCATACTTTAGTTGTTAGTTTCCCACACTCATTCTGTAGTTGTTAGTTTCCCCACCCATACCGAGCAGTTGTTAGTTTCCCCACTCATACGGTAGTTGTTAGTTTCCACACATACTGTAGTTGTTACTTTTACCCAATCATACTGTAGTTTTTAGTTTCTTCAAATCGTGACTGTAGATGTTAGTTTCTTCCATCCATACTGTTGTTTGTTCGTTTTCCTCCACCAATACTGTTGTTGTTAGATCCCCCCCACACATAATGTTGTTTTCTAGTTACCCCACCCATGCTGTATTTTGAGATTCCCCCACTCATACTGTAGTTGTTTGTTTTTCTCCACCCAGTACTGTAGTTGTTAGATTCCCCACTCACACCGTAGTTCTTAGTTTACCCCACTCATGCCGCAGTTTTAGTTCCCCACCCATGCTGCAGTTGTTATAGTCCCCCACTTATGCTGTAGTTGTTAGTTTCCAAACTCATACTGTAGTTGTTAGTTTACCCCACTCATACTGTAGTTGTTAGTTTCCCCACCCATACGAGTTGTTAGTTTTCCCCCACCCATACTGTAGGTTATTTTCACATTCATACTGTAGGTGTTAGTTTCCCCTACTCATTCTTTGGTTGTTAGTTTCCCCGCCCATACCGTAGTTGTTAGTTTCACCCACCTATACTGTAGTTGTTTTCTCTGTCACCCCATACTGTAGTTGTTAGTTTTCCCCATCCATAAGCTGTAGTTGTTTATTTCCCCCACACATATTGTTGTTGTTAGTTTCACACTCATACTGTAGTTGGTAGTTTTCCCCCACTGCCATACTGTAGTTCTTACTGTCACCCACCCATAGTGCAGTTGTTAGAGTCCCCCACTCATACTGTAATTGTTAGTTTCCCCACCCATGTACTGTAGTTGGTAGTTTCCCCACTCATTCTGTAGTTGTTAGTTTCCCCACTCATTCTGTAGTTGGTAGTTTCCCCACTCATTCTGTAGTTGTTAGTTTCCCCCCACTCATACTGTAGTTGGTAGTTTCCCCACTCATTCTGTAGTTTTTAGTTTCCCCCACTCATACTGTAGTTTTTAGTTTCCCACACACACACCCATACTCCGCAGCTTTTAGTTTCCCCACTCTCATTCTGTGAGTTGGTAGTTTCCCCACTCATTCTGTAGTTGTTAGTTTCCCCACTCATACTGTAGTTGTTAGTTTTCCCCACTCATACTCTAGTTTTTAGATTCCCCACTCATACTGAGGTTCTTACATTTCCCCACCCAAAATGTAGTTTTTAGTGTTCAGCCACCATAGTGTCAACCACCCATAGTGCAGTTGTTAGAGTCCCCCACTCATACTGTAATTGTTAGTTTTACAACCCATACTGTAGCTTTTATTTTCCCCCACCATATGCTGTAGTGTGTTAGTTTCCCCAACCATACGAGTTGTTAGTTTCCCCACTCATACTGTAGTTGTTAGTTTCACCCACCCATGGATGCAGTTTTAGAGTCCCCCACTCATACTGTGATTGTTAGTTTCACCCACCCCATTGTGCAGTTGTTAGTATCCCCACTCATACTGTAGTTGTTAGTTTCCCCACTCATACTGTAGTTGTTAGTTTCCACCCATATCTGTGGTTGTTCGTTTCCCACTCATACTGTAGTTGTTAGTTTCACCCCACCCATGGTGCAGTTGTTAGAGTCCCCCCACTCATACTGTGATTGTTAGTTTCCCCACTCATACTGTAGTTGTTAGTTTCACCCACCCATGGTGCAGTTGTTAGAGTCCCCCACTCATACTGTGATTGTTAGTTTCACCCACCCATTGTGCAGTTGTTAGTATCCCCACTCATACTGTAGTTGTAAGTTTCCCCCACTCATACTGTAGTTGTTAGTTTCCCCCACCCATACTGTAGTTGTTCGTTTCCCCACTCATACTGTAGTTGTTAGTTTCACCCACCCATGGTGCAGTTGTTAGAGTCCCCCACTCATACTGTGATTGTTAGTTTCCCCCACTCATACTGTAATTGTTAGTTTCCCCCACCCATACTGTAGTTGGTAGTTTCCCCACTCATTCTATAGTTGTTAGTTTCTCCCACCCATACTGTAGTTGTTAGTTTCCCCAACCCATACTTTAGTTGTTAGTTTCCCACCCTCATACTGTAGTTGTTAATTTCCCCACTCATAATGTAGGTGTTAGTTTCCCCCAAACATACTGTTGTTGTTAGTTTCCCCACTCAAACTGTAGTTGTTCGTTTCCCCAACCCATACTGTAGTGGTTAGTATTCCCCACTCATTCTGTAGTTGTTAGTTTCCCCCACTCATGCTCTAGTTGTTAGTTTCCCGCACTCATTCTGTAGTTGTTAGTTTCCCCCTGTCATACTGTTGTTGTAAGTTTCAACAGTCATACTGTAGTTGTTAGTTTCCCCCACTCATACTGTAATTGTTAGTTTCACAACTCATACTTTGGTTTTTAGTTTCCCACACCCATACTGCTTAGCTGTTAGGTTCCCCACACCTGCTTACTGTAGTTGTTAGTTTCCCCACTCATACTGTAGTTGTTAGTTTCACCCACCCAGGTGCAGTTGTTAGAGTCCCCAACTCATATGTGGTTGTTAGTTTCCCCCCCACTCATACTGCTTAGTTGTTAGTTTCCCCACTCATACTGTGGAAGTTGTTAAGTTTCCCCCACTCATACTGTAGTTGTTAGTTTCCCCACTCATGCTGTAGTTGTTAGTTTCCCCACTCATACTGTAGTTGTTAGTTTCCCCACCATACTGTAGTTGTTAGTTTCCCCACTCCATACTGTAGTTGTTAGAGTCCCCCACCCATACTGTAGTTGTTACTTTCCCCACTCATACTGAAGTTGTTAGATCCCCCCACTCATACAGTTGTTGTTAGTTACCCCCACCCATGACTGTAGTTGTTGGGGATTCCCCACCCATGCTGCAGTTGTTATAGTCCCCACCTATGCTGTAGTTGTTAGTTTCCAAACTCATACTATAGTTGTTCTTTTCCCCCACCCATACTGTAGTTGTTAGAGTCCCCACCCATACTGTAGTTGTTAGTTTCCCCACTCATACTCTAGTTGTTAGTTTTCCGCTCATACTGAAGTTGTTAGATCCCCACTCATACAGTTGTAGCTGTTAGTTACCCCACTCATTCTGTAGTTTTTAGTTTTCCCCACACCCATAGTGCTGTTGTTAGAGTCCCCACTCATACTGTAATTGTTAGTTTCCCCACCCATACTGTAGTTGGTAGTTTCCCCACTCATTCTGTAGTTGTTAGTTTCTCCCACCCATGACAGCAGTTGTTAGTTTCCCCAACCCATACTTTAGTTGTTAGTTTCCACCCTCGTACTGTAGTTGTTAATTTCCCACTCATATTGTAGGTGTTAGTTTCCCAACCCATACTTTTGGTTGTTAGTTTCCCACTCCCTCATACTGTAGTTGTTAATTTCCCCACTCCATATTGTAGGTGTTAGTTTCCCCCAACCCATACTTTAGTTGTCTTATTTCCCACCCTCATACTGTAGTTGTTAATTTCCCCCAACCCATACTTTTTAGTTGTTAGATTCCACCCTCATACTGTAGTTGTTAATTTCCCCACTCATATTGTAGGTGTTAGTTTCCCCAACCCATACTTTAGTTGTTAGTTTCCCACCCTCATACTGTAGTTGTTAATTTCCCCACTCATATTGTAGGTGTTAGTTTTCCCCAACCCATACTTTAGTTGTTAGTTTCACCCTCATACTGTGGTTGTTAATTTTCCCCACACATACCATGTTGTTGTTAGTTTCCCCCACTCATACTGTAGTTGTTCGTTTCCCCACCTCATACTGTAGTGGTTAGTTTTCCCCACTCATACAGTAGTTGTTAGTTTCCCACACTCATTCTGTAGTTGTTAGTTTCCCCCACTCATACTGTAGTTGTTAGTTTCCCCACTCATACTTAATTGTTAGTTTCACAACTCATACTTTAGTTTTTAGTTTCCCGCCCATACTGTAGTTGTTAGTTTCCCCACTCATACTGTAATTGTTAGTTTCACAACTCATACTTTAGTTTTTAGTTTCCCCACTCATACCTAAGTTGTTAGTTTCCCCACTCATACTGTAATTGTTAGTTTTACAACTCATACTTTAGTTGTTAGTTTCCCACACTCATTCTGTAGGTTAGTTCCCACCCATACTGTAGTTGTTAGTTTCCCCACTCATACTGTAGTTGTTAGTTTCCCCACCACATACTGTAGTTGCTTACTTCCCCAATCATCACCGTAGTTTTTAGTTTCCCCAATCGTACTGTAGATGTTAGTTTCTTCCTATCCATACTGTTGTTGTTCGTTTTTTCCTCCCACCAATACTGTTGTTGTTAGATCCCCCACACATAATGTTGTTTTTAGTTACCCCCACCCATGCTGTAGTTTTGGATTCCCCCACTCAATACTGTAGTTGTTTGTTTTCTCCACCCTTACTGTAATTGTTAGTTTCCCACTAATACTGTAATTGTTAGTTTCATAACTCATACTGTAGTTTTTAGATTCCCACACCCATACTGTAGCTGTTAGTTTCTCCAATCATACTGTAGTTGTTAGTTTCCCCACTCATACTGAAGTTGTTAGATTATTCAACCCATACTGAGTTGTTAGTTTCCCCCACTCATACTGTAGTTGTTAGATTATTCAACCCATACTGTAGTTGTTAGTTTCCCCACTCATACTGTAGTTGTTAGTTTCCCCACTCATACTGAAGTTGTTAGATTCCCCACTCATACAGTTGTTTGTTAGTTACACCCCACCCATACTGTAGTTGTTAGATTCCCCCCACTCACACCGTAGTTCTTAGTTTACCCCACTCATGCTGTAGTTGTTAGTTCCCCCACCCATGCTGCAGTTGTTATAGTCCCCCACTTATGCTGTAGTTGTTAGTTTCAAACTCAGTACTGTAGTTGTTAGTTTACCCACTCATACTGTAGTTGTTAGATTCCCCCACCCACTACTTTGTAGTGGTTAGTTTCCCCACCCATACTGTAGTTGTTATTTTTCCACATTCATACTGTGGGTGTTAGTTTCCCCCTACTCATTCTTTGGTTGTTAGTTTCCCCCCGCCATACCGTAGTTGTTAGTTTCACCCACCTATACTGTAGTTGTTATTTTCTCTCACCCATACTGTAGTTGTTATTTTTCCCCACCATACTGTAGTTGTTTATTTCCCCTACAAGTTGTTGTTGTTAGTTTCCACACTCATACTGTAGTTGGTAGTTTCCACTCATACTGTAGTTGTTAATTTCCCCACTCATATTGTAGGTGTTAGTTTCCCCAACCCATACTTTAGTTGTTAGTTTCCCACCTCATACTGTAGTTGTTAATTTCCCCACACATACTGTTGTTGTTAGTTTTCCCCACTCATACTGTATTGTTGTTTCCCACTCATACCACTGTAGTGGTTAGTTTTCCCCCACTCATACAGTAGTTGTTAGTTTCCTACAATCATTCTGTAGTTGTTAGTTTCCCCACTCATACTGTAGTTGTTAGTTTCCCCCACTCATACTTTAATTGTTAGTTTCACAACTCATACTTTAGTTTTTTAGTTTCCCACACCCATACTGTAGTTGTTAGTTTCCCCCACTCATACTGTAATTGTTAGTTTTACAACTCATACTTTTGTAGTTGTTAGTTTCCCACACTCGTTCTGTAGTTGTTAGTTTCCACCCACTGACTGTAGTTGTTAGTTTCCCCACTCATACTGTAGTTCGTTAGTTTCCCCCACACATACTGTAGTTGTGCTACCAATCATACTGTAGTTTTTAGTTCCCCAATCGTATCTGTAGATGTTAGTTTTCTTTCCATCCATACTGTTGTTGTTCGTTTTCTCCACCAATCCTAAGTTGTTTGTTAGATCCCCCACACATAGATGTTGTTTTTAGTTACCCCCACCCATGCTGTAGTTTTTAGATTCCCCCACTCATACTGTAGTTGTTTGTTTTCTCCACCCTTACTGTAATTGTTAGTTCCCCACTAATACTGTAATTGTTAGTTTCACAACTCATACTGTAGTTTTTAGATTCCCACACCCATACTGTAGCGCTGTTAGTTTCCCCAATCATATTTTCTGTAGTTGTTAGTTTCCCCACTCATACTGAAGTTGTTAGATTATTCAACCCATACTGTAGTTGTTAGTTTCCACTCATACTGTAGTTGTTAGATTATTCAACCCATGCTGTAGTTGTTAGTTTTCCCCACTCTATCTGTAGTTGTTAGCTTTCACTCATACTGTGTTGTTAGATTCCCCATTCACAGTTGTTGTTAGTTATCCCCACCCATACTGTAGTTGTTAGATTCCCCCACTCACACCGTAGTTCTTAGTTTACCCCACTCATGCTGTAGTTGTTAGTTCCCCCACCCATGCTGCATTTGTTATAGTCCCCCACTTATGCTGTAGTTGTTAGTTTCCAAACTCATACTGTAGTTGTTAGCTTACCCCACTCATCACCGTAGTTGTTAGTTTCCCCACCCCATACTGTAGTTGTTAGTTTCCCCACCCATACTGTAGTTGTTATTTTCCACATTCATACTGTAGGTGTTAGTTTCCCCTACTCATTCTTTGGTTGTTAGTTTCCCCGCCCATACCGTAGTTGTTAGTTTTCACCCCACCTATACTGTAGTTGTTATCTCTCACCCATACTGTAGTTGTTAGTTTTCCCCATCCATACTGTAGTTGTTTATTTCCCCACACATATTGATTGTCGTTAGGTTTCACACTCATACTGTAGTTGGTAGTTTCCCCCACTCATACGTGTAGTTCTTATGTCACCACCCATAGTGCAGTTGTTAGAGTCCCCCACTCATACTGTGATTGTTAGTTTCCCCACCCATACTGTAGTTGGTAGTTTCCCCACTCATTCTGTAGTTGTTAGTTTCCCCACTCATTCTGTAGTTGGTAGTTTCCCCACTCATTCTGTAGTTGTTAGTTTCCCACTCATACTGTAGTTGGTAGTTTCCCCACTCATTCTGTAGTTGTTAGTTTCCCCCACTCATACTGTAGTTGTTAGTTTCCCACTCATACTGTAGTTTTTAGTTTCCCACACCCATACTGTAAGCGCTTTTAGTTTCCCCACTCATTCTGTAGTTGGTAGTTTCCCCACTCATTCTGTAGTTGAGTTTCCCCACTCATACTGTAGTTGTTAGTTTCCCCACTCAGACTCCTAGTTTTTAGTTTCCCACTCATACTGAGGTTCTTACATTTCCCCACCCAAAATGTAAGTTTTTAGTGTCAGTACACCCATAGTGTCAACCACCCATAGTGCAGTTGTTAGAGTCCCCACTCATACTGTAATTGTTAGTTTTACAACCCATACTGTAGCTTTTATTTTCCCCACTCATACTGTAGTTGTTAGTTTCCCCACTCATACTGTCAAAGGTTGTTAGTTTCCCCACCCATACTGTAGTTGTTCGTTTCCCCACTCATACTGTAGTTGTTAAGGTTTCACCCACCCATGGTGCAGTTGTTAGAGTCCCCCACTCATACTGTGATTGTTAGTTTCCCCCACTCATACTGTAGTTGTTAGTTCACCCCACCCATGGTGCAGTTGTTAGAGTCCCTCACTCATACTGTGATTGTTAGTTTCCTACCCATTGTGCAGTTGTTAGTATCCCCACTCAACTGTAGTTGTAAGTTTCCCCCACTCATACTGTAGTTGTTAGTTTCCCCCACCCATACTGTAGTTGTTCGTTTCCACTCATACTGTGTTGTTAGTTTCACCCACCCATGGTGCAGTTGTTAGAGTCCCCACTCATACTGTGATTGTTAGTTTCCCCCACTCATACTGTAATTGTTAGTTTCCACCCATATGCTGTAGTTGGTAGGTTTCCCCACTCATTCTATAGTTGTTAGTTTCTCCCACCCATCTACTGTAGTTGTTAGTTTCCCCAACCCATACTTTAGTTGTTAGTTTCCCACCTTCATACTGTAGTTGTTAATTTCCCCACTCATAATGTAGGTGTTAGTTTCCCCCAAACATACTGTTGTTGTTAGTTTCCCCACTCAAACTGTAGTTGTTCGTTTCCCCAACCCATACTGTAGTGGTTAGTATTCCCCACTCATTCTGTAGTTGTTAGTTTCCTCCACTCATACTCTAGTTGTTAGTTTCCTTCACTCATTCTGTAGTTGTTAGTTTCCCCCTGTCATACTGTAGTTGTAAGTTTCCCCACTCATACAGTAGTTGTTAGTTTCCCCCACTCATACTATAATTGTTAGTTTCACCACTCATACTTTAGTTTTTAGTTTCCCCAACCCATACTGTAATTGTTAGTTCCACAACCAATACTGTAGCTTTTATTTTCCCCCACTCATACTGTAGTTGTTAGTTTCCCCACTCATACTGTAGTTGTTAGTTTCCCCACTCATACTGTAGTTGTTAGTGTCACCCACCCATTGTGCAGTTGTTAGTATCCCCACTCATACTGTAGTTGTTAGTTTACCACCTGTACTGTAGTTGAGTTAGTCTCCACCCATACTGTAGTTGTTGTTTCCAACTCATACTGTAGTGTTGTTTAACCACCCATGGTGCAGTGAATTAGAGTCCCCCACTCATACTGTGATTGTTAGTTTCCACTCATACTGTAATTGTTGTTTCCCACCCATACTGTAGTTGGTAGTTTGCACCATTCTATTGTTGTTAGCTTTCTCCCACCATACTGTAAGTTGTTAGTTTCCCCAACCCATACTTTAGTTGTTAGCTTCCCCACCCTCATAATGTAGTTGTTAATTTCCCACTATAATGTAGGTGTTAGTTCCAAACATATTGTTGTTGTTAGTTTCCCCACTCAAACTGTAGTTGTTCATTTCCCAACCGCATATGGGTATAGTATTCCCCACTCATACTCTAGTTGTTAGTTATATTCTGTTTGTTGTTTCGTACACTGTAGTTGAAGTTTCACTCATACTGTAGTAGTAGTTCATATATATAAATAAAAGTAGTTCGACACCCATACTGTAGTTGTTAGAGTCCCCCACTCATACTGTAGTTGTTAGTTTCCACCCATAATGTAGTAGAGTTTAACTCATACTGTAGTTGCTAGTTTCACCACCCATACTGTAGCTGTTAGAGTCTCCACTCATACTGTAATTGTTAGTTACCCACACACATACTGTAGTTGATAGTATCCTTACTTCATACTGTATGTAGTTTCACCATACTGTAGTTTTGCATTTCCACCCATACTGTATGATTTCCCACACAATAGGTTAGTCCCACTCATACTGTAGTTGTTAGTTTCGATATTCTGTGGTGTTTGTTTCCTACACCCATATTTTAGCTGTTAGTTTCACTCATTGTAGTTGTTAGTTTCACCCATACTGTAGTTGATAGTTTCCCCCACTCATTCTGTAGTTGCTAGTATTGTAGTTGTTAGTTTTTCCCACCCATACTGTAGTTGATAGTTTCCACCCATTGTGCAGTAAGAGTCAACTAAGGTACTGTAGTTGTTAGTTTCCACTCATACTTAAGTTGTTAGTTTCCCACACTCATGCTGGGGAAGTTGTTAGTTTCCCACACACATACTGTAGTTGTTAGTATCTTACTCATACTGTAGTTGTTAGTTTCCCACACTCATGCTGTAGTTGTTAGTTCACTCATACTGTAATTGTTAGTTTCATACTGTAGGGTAGTTCCCCACTCATTCTGTAGTTGTTGGGTATATGTAGTTGTTAGTCCACTGATACTGGTTGTGAGATTCTTCAACCCATAATGTAGTTATGTTAGTTTCCCCCAACCAACTGAAGTTGTTAAGCTCATTTAGATACTGTAGTTGTTATTTCCACTCATACTGTAGTTGATAGTTTGCCCCAACCATGCTGCAGTTGATATAGTCCCCCACTTATGCTGTAGTTGTTAGTTTCCAAACCCATACTGTGGTTTTTTCCCCACCCATAATGTACAGTAGAATTTCAGCCATACTGTAGTTGTTAGTTTTACCCACCCATACTATAGTTGTTCCTTTCCCCACCCATACTTATAGTTGATTATTTCCCCCACCCATACTGTAGTTGTTAATTCCAACCAATACTCTTTTAGTTGTTAGTTCCATCCATACTGTAGTGTTAGTCTACCCATACTATAGTTGAAAGGTTTCACCACTCCATACTATAGCTGTTCGCTTCCCCACCCATAATGTAGTGTTAGTTTTACCCAACCCATACTGTAGTTGTTAGTTTTCCCCACCCAT
>NW_025539497.1:0-12670 GCF_020615455.1 Coregonus clupeaformis
GAAATGATCAGTCTATAAAATTTTCCCCATAATGGTAGGCATTTGAACAGTGAGAGACAGAATAATAACAAAATCCAGGTGCCAAAATGTTATAAATTTATTTGCATTTTTAATGAGGGAAATAAGTATTTCTGACCCTCATGAAAACATGACTTAGTACTTGGTGGCAAAACCCCTTGTTGGCAATCACAGAGTGTCCAGACATTTCTTGCAGTTGGCCACCAGGTTTGCACACATCTCCAGGAGGGATTTTTGTCCCACTCCTCTCTTTTTGCAGATCTTCTCCAAGTCATTAAGGTTTTGAGGCTGACGTTTGGCTTTCAACACCTTCTGGCCTCCACAGTTTTGTCCTATGGATTAAGAGTCTGGAGACTGGCTAGGCCACTCCAGGACCTTAATGTGCTTCTTCTTGAGCCACCTCCTTTGTTGCCTTGGTTATGAGGTTTTGGGGTCCAATGTCATGCTGGGATACCCATCCATGACCCATTTTCAATGCCCTGGCTGATGGAAGGAGGTTCTCACCCAAGATTTGACGAGTACATGGCCCCGTCCATCGTCCCGCTTGTTTGATGGGTGAAGTTGTCCTGTCCCCTAGCAGCTTTCCCAAAAAGCATAATGTTTCCAATCCTCGATGTTGAGGTGGGGATGGTGTTCTTAGAATCAGTAGGCAGCATTCTCCTCCTCCCAAACATGGTGAGTTGAGTTGATGCCAAAGAGCTCATTTTGGTCTCTATCTAGACCACAACACTTTCACCCAGTTCTCCTCTCGAATCATTCAGATGTTCATTGGCAAACTTCAGACGGGCATGTTATGTGCTTTGTGCGTGAGCAGGGGGACCTAAGGCGCTGCAAAAATCTCAGTCCCTTCACGGCGTAGGTGTTACAAAATTCTGTTTTCATGGGACTATGGTCCCAGCTGCCTTGAGATCATTGACAAGATCCTCCCTTAGTTATGGGCTGATTCCTCACCGTTCTCTTGATCATTACGCAACTCCACGAGGTGAGATCTTGCATGAGCCCAGGCCGTAGGAGATTGGATAAAGTTATTTTGTGTTGCTGCTGCATTTGCGTAATCGCACCAACTGTTTCGTCACCTTCTCACCAAGCTGCTTGGCGATGTGGTCTTGTAGCCCATTTCCCAGCCTTGTGTAGATCTACAATCTTGTCCCTAGACATCTTTTGGAGAGCTCCTTTGGTCTTCGGCCATGGTTAGGAGAGTTGGGAATCTGATTGATTGATTGTCTTCTGGGACAAGTGTCTTTTATCATGGTGGTACAAGCTGAGATTAGGAGCACTCCCTTTAAGAGTGTGCTTCTAATCTCAGCTCGTTACCTGTATAAAAGACACCAGAGCCAGAAATCTTTTTCTGATTGAGAGGGGTTAAATACTTATTTCCCTCATTAAAAATGCAAATCAATTATAACATTTTTGATGCGTTTTTTCTGGATTTTGTTGTTGTTATTCTGTCTCTCACTGTTCAAATAAACCTACCATTAAAATATAGATTGATCATTTTTTGCCAGTGGGCAAACGTACTAAAATAAAGTGCAGCAGGGGATCAAATACTTTCCTCACTGTATTTGATACTGTTATGCAAGCAGACAGTTTTCCTTCAACCTTAACATATGTGCCAAGAGGAACTATGGAAGTATTATCAGAAACGTGTTTCACTGTTTTCCTCAGCTTTTTATTTCCTTAAAACTGGTCAAACTGTGACATTTGGAGATTTGCCAGGGTCAATCTTTCACTGTTTTGGAGGTTTTGCGTTTCTCCCGGTCCCTAAAAGAAAAAGACATGGCCTAAATAGATGCTGTATTAATGTTCTATCAGTGTATTGGAGACCATTCTGCTGGCCCAGGCACTACTTTTATTTTAGTCTTCTTGAAGGGCAGCACAAGGTATGACAGAAGAGCAGTGGCGGTGAGAATAGTAAATTGTCATACTTAAGGCGAAAGTAAAGAGACCTTATTAGGAAATTGACTCAAGTAAAAGTGAAAGTCACCCAGTAAAATACTATTGAGTAAAAGTCTAAAAGTATTGGGTTTTACACATACTTATACCAGTATCAAAAAGTAAATGTAATTGCTAAGATATATTCTTATATATATATCCAACAAGTCAAAAGTATAAATCATAATCAATTCCTTATATTAAGCAAATCAGACGGCAATTTTCTTGTTTTTAAATGCTAAGCATTCAAAATGCAACTAGTACTTTTGAGTGTCAGGGAAAATGTATGTGTAAAAAGTGCATTATTTTCTTTTGGGAATGTAGTGTGAAAATAAAAGTAAAAGTTGCTCAAAATCACAAAACTAGTGAAGTAAAGTACTGTAGAAATTGAGCCTGTGCAGACTGAAAAGCAACAGTAAACAGGATAAGAGTTGACATGCTCACAGTATCCAATCTAAGATCATATACTCCAGGTATCTTATCCGGGTTTCTCAAACTTCAAGGATACAAGCTTTCTTCGGGTTATTGTAAAAGGGATATGATGTTTATGTGACAACTCAAAAACAGAATACTTGGAGTATCCCCAAAATTACGGGATATTAGTGTGCATTCAAACGCAGTAATCAATGACATTATTCCACCCCTGGTTACCACCTAGGTTACCCACCATGTTAGCCACCCCTGGTTAGCCAACCCTGGTTAGCCACCCGGTTTACAGCCAACCCTGGTTGAAGCCACCCTGGTTACCCAACCCTGGTTATGCCACCCTGGCTTAAAAAGACAAATGTGCCAACAATATATGACAATGGGACCAGATAAGGTCAGAGTAGTGAAGATGGGGGAGGGGTTGTTGTTTCTATTCGAGAGTAGGGAATGGGTAGTGTGTGTTTTCGAAATGATTGTAGGATTAGTTGGGGGTGTCAAACTTTTTCTACTGCTTCGTTTTATGTAATAGTGGGATATAGACGTTAGTTGTGTGGTATCGTATAGTGGTATATAGATGTTAGTTGGTGTGTATGTAATAGTGGTGTAGAGGACGTTTAGTTGGTGGTATGTAATACTGGTATATAGATGTTAGTTGGTGGTATGTAATAGTGATCTATAGATGTTAGTTGGTAGGTATGCAACTAGTGGTTATAGATGTTAGTTGGTGGTATGTAATAGTGGTGTATAGATTTAGTTGGTGGTATGTAATAGTGGTATATAGATGTTAGTTGGTGGTATGTAATAGTGGTATATAGATGTTAGTTGTGGTGGTGTGTAATAGTGGTATATAGACGTTAGTTGGTGGTATGTAAGTAGTGGTATATAGATGTTGAGTTGGTGGTATGTAATAGTGGTATATAGATGTTAGTTGGTGGTATGTAATAGTGGTATATAGATGGTAGTTGGTGGTGTGTAATAGTGGTATATAGATGTTAGTTGGTGGTGTGTAATAGTGGTATATGCAGATGTTAGTTGGTGGTATGTAATAGTGGTATATTAGATGTTAGTTGGTGGTATGTAATAGTGGTGTATAGATGTTAGTTGGTGGTATGTAATAGTGGTATATAGATGTTGTAGTTGGTGGTGTGTAATAGTGGTATATAGATGTTAGTTGGTGGTATGTAATAGTGGTATATGGATGTTAGTTGGTGGTATGTAATAGTGGTATATAGATGTTAGTTGGTGGTATGTAATAGTAGTATATAGATGTTAGTTGGTGGTATGTAATAGTGGTATATAGATGTTAGTGGTAGTATGTAATAGTGGTATATAGATGTTAGTTGGTGGTATGTAATAGTGGTATATAGATGTTAGTTGGTGGTATGTAATAGTGGTATATAGATGTTAGTTGGTGGTGTGTAATAGTGGTATATAGATGTTAGTTGGTGGTAGTAATAGTGGTATATAGATGTTAGTTGGTAGTATGTAATAGTGGTATATAGATGTTAGTTGGTGGTATGTAATAGTGGTATATAGATGTTAGTTGGTGGTATGTATAGTGGTATATAGACGTTAGTTGGTGGTATGTAATAGTGGTATATAGATGTTAGTTGGTGGTGTATAATAGTGGTATATAGATGGTAGTTGGTGGTATGTAATAGTGGTATATAGATGTTAGTTGGTGGTATGTAATAGTGGTATATAGATGTTAGTTGGTATGTGTATAGTGGTATATAGATGTTAGTTGGTTGGTGTGTAATAGTGGCATATAGATGTTAGTTGGTGGTGTGTAATAGTGGTATATAGATGTTAGTTGGTGGTATGTACACTGGTGTATAGATGGTAGTTGGTGGTATGTATAGTGGTATATAGATGGTAGTTGGTGGTGTGTAATAGTGGTATATGGATGTTAGTTGGTGGTATGTAATAGTGGTATATAGATGTTAGTTGGTGGTATGTAATATGTATATAGATGTTAGTTGGTAGTATGTACTAGTGGTATATAGACGTTGGTTGGTGGTATGTATAATGGTATATAGATGTTAGTTGGTGGTATGTAATAGTGGTGTATAGATGTTATTGGTGGTATGTAATAGTGGTATATAGATGTTAGTTGGTGGTATGTAATAGTGGTATATAGATGTTAGTTGGTAGTATGTAATAGTGGTATATAGATGTTAGTTGGTGGTATGTATAGTGGTAGTATAGATGGTAGTTGGTGGTATGTAATAGTGGTATATAGATGTTAGTTGGTGGTATGTAATAGTGGTATATAGATGTTAGTTGGTGGTATGTAATAGTGGTATATAGACGTTAGTTGGTGGTATGTATAGTGGTATATAGATGTTAGTTGGTGGTATGTAATAGTGGTATATAGATGTTAGTTGGTGGTATGTAACAGTGGTATATAGATGGAAGTTGGTGGTATGTAATAGTGGTATATAGATGTTAGTTGGTGGTATGTAATAGTGGTATATAGATGTTAGTTGGTGGTATGTAATAGTGGTATATAGATGTTAGTTGGTGGTATGTATAGTGGTATACAGATGTTAGTTGGTGGTATGTAATAGTGGTGTATAGATGTTAGTTGGTGGTATGTAATAGTGGTATATAGATGTTAGTTGGTGGTATGTAATAGTGGTATATAGATGTTAGGTGGTGGTATGTAATAGTGGTATATAGATGTTAGTTGGTGGTATGTAATAGTGGTATATAGATGTTAGTTGGTGGTATGTAATAGTGGTATATAGATGTTAGTTGGTAGTATGTAATAGTGGTATATAGATGTTAGTTGGTGGTATGTAATAGTGGTGTATAGATGTTAGTTGGTGGTATGTAATAGTGGTATATAGATGTTAGTTGGTAGTATGTAATAGTGGTATATAGATGTTAGTTGGTGGTATGTAATAGTGGTATATAGATGTTAGTTGGTGGTATGTAATAGTGGTATATAGATGTTAGTTGGTGGTGTGTAATAGTGGTATATAGGATGTTAGTTGGTGGTGTGTAATAGTGGTAAGTATAGATGTTATTGGTGGTATGTAATAGTGGTATATAGGATGTTAGTTGGTGGTGTGTAATAGTGGTATAGATGGGGTTAGTTGGTGGTGTGTAATAGTGGATATAGATGTTAGTTGGTGGTATGTAATAATGGTGTATAGATGTTAGTTGGTGGTGTGTAATAGTGGTATATAGATGTTAGTTGGTGGTATGTAATAGTGGTATATAGATGGTAGGTGGTGGTATGTAATAGTGGTGTATAGATGTTAGTTGGTGGTGTGTAGCATAGTGGTATATAGATGTTAGTGCTGGTGGTATGTAATAGTGGTATATAGATGTTAGTTGGTGGTATGCTAATAGTGGTATATAGATGTTAGTTGGTAGTATGTAATAGTGGTATATAGATGTTAGTTGGTGGTATGTAATAGTGGTATATAGATGTTAGTTGGTGGTATGTAATAGTGGTGTATAGATGTTAGTTGGTGGTATGTAATAGTGGTATATAGATGTTAGTTGGTGGTATGTAATAGTGGTATATAGATGTTAGTTGGTAGTATGTAATAGTGGTATATAGATGTTAGTTGGTGGTAGTGTAATAGTGGTATATAGATTGGTAGGTGGTGGTATGTATAGTGGTATATAGATGTTAGTTGGTGGTTGTAATAGTGGTTATAGATGTTGGTTGGTGGTATGTAATAGTGGTATATAGATGTTAGTTGGTGGTATGTCAATAATGGTATATAGATGTTAGTTGGTAGTATGTACAGTGGTATATAGATGTTAGTTGGTAGTATGTAATAGTGGCTATATAGATGTTAGTTGGTGGTATGTAATAGTGGTGCATAGATGTTAGTTGGTAGTATGTAATAGTGGTGTATAGATGTTAGTTGGTGGTATGTAATAGCTTGGTATATAGATGTTAGTTGGTGGTATGTAATAGTGGTATATAGATGTTAGTTGGTGGTATGTAATAGTGGTATATAGATGTTAGTTGGTGGTATGTAATAGTGGTGTATAGATGTTAGTTGGTGGTATGTATAGTGGTATATAGATGTTAGTTGGTAGTATGTAATAGTGGTGTATAGATGTTAGTTGGTGGTATGTAATAGTGGTATAGATGGTAGTTGGTGGTATGTAATAGTGGTATATAGATGTTAGTTGGTGGTGTGTAATAGTGGTATATAGATGTTAGTTGGTGGTATGTAATAATGGTATATAGATGTTAGTTGGTGGTATGTAATAGTGGTATATAGATGTTAGTTGGTAGTATGTAATAGTGGTATATAGATGTTAGTTGGTGGTGTGTAATAGTGGTATATAGATGGTAGTTGGTGGTATGTAATAGTGGTATATAGATGTTAGTTGGTGGTGTGTAATAGTGGTATATAGATGTTAGTTGGTGGTATGTAATAGTGGTATATAGATGTTAGTTGGTGGTATGTAATAGTGGTATATAGATGTTAGTTGGTGGTATGTAATAGTGGTGCAAGATGTTAGTTGGTGGTATGTAATAGTGGTGTATAGATGTTAGTTGGTGGTGTGTAATAGTGGTGTATAGATGGTAGTTGGTGGTGTGTAATAGTGGTATATGATAGTTGGTGGTGTGTAATAGTGGTATATAGATGTTAGTTGTGGTATGTAATAGTGGTATATAGATGTTAGTTGGTGGTATGTAGATAGTGGTGTATAGATGGTAGTTGGTGGTATGTAATAATGTGTATAGATGGTAGTTGGTGGTATGTAATAGTGGTATATAGATGGTAGTTGGTGGTATGTAATAGTGGTATATAGATGTTAGTTGGTGGTGTGTAATAGTGGTATATAGATGTTAGTTGGTGGTATGTAATAGTGGTATATAGATGTTAGTTGGTGGTCTGTAATAGTGGTATATAGATGTTAGTTGGTGGTATGTAATAGTGGTATATAGATGTTAGTTGGTGGTATGTAATAGTGGTATATAGATGTTAGTTGGTGGTATGTATAGTGGTGTTAGATGGTAGTTGGTGGTATGTAATAGTGGTATATAGATGTTAGTTGGTGGTGTGTAATAGTGGTATATAGATGTATAGGTGGTATGTAATAGTGGTATATAGGATGTTAGTTGGTGGTGTGTAATAGTGGTATATAGATGTTAGTTGGTGGTGTAATAGTGGTATATAGATGTTAGTTGGTGGTATGTAATAGTGGTATATAGATGTTAGTTGGTGGTGTGTAATAGTGGTATATAGATGTTAGTTGGTGGTGTGTAATAGTGGTATATAGATGTTAGTTGTGGTATGTATAGTGGTGTATAGATGGTAGTTGGTGGTATGTATAGTGGTATATAGATGTTAGTTGGTGGTGTGTAATAGTGGTATATAGATGTTAGTTGGTGTATGTAATAGTGGTATATGGATGTTAGTTGGTGGTGTGTAATAGTGGTATATAGATGTTAGTTGGTGGTGTGTAATAGTGGCATATAGATGTTAGTTGGTGTTATATAATAGTGGTATATAGACGTTAGTTGGTGGTGTGACAGTGGTATATAGATGTTAGTTGGTGGTATGTAATAGAAAATTGAGCAATCGGGGAGAAGGGTTGGTCAGGAGGTGACCAAGAACCCGATGAGTCACTCTGTTACAGAGCTCCAAAGTTACTCTGTGGAGATGGGAGAACCTTCCCAGAAGGTCAACCATCTCTGCAGCACTCCGACCAATCAGGCCTTGGTAGTGTGGGAGCAGACGGAAGCCACTCCCTCAGTAAAAGGCATATAGACAATGCCCGCGGCAGTTTGCCAAAAGGAACCGACAGTACTCAGACCTTGAGAAACAAGATTATGGTCTGATGACCAAGATTGAACTCGTTGGTGAATACCAAGCTCCACGTCTGGAGTGAAACCTGGCACCATCCCTGCACGGTGAAGCATGGTGGTGGCAAGATCATACACGTGGGGATGTTTTTAGCGGCAGGGACTACGGGAGACTAGTCAGGATCGAGGGAAAGGAGATGAACGGAGTAAAGTACAGAGAGATCCTTGATGAAGAACCTGCTCCAGAGTGCTCTCAGGACCTCAGACTGGGAGGCAAAGGTTCACCTTCCAACAGGACAACGACCCTAAGCACACAGTAAAGGCAATGCAGGAGTGGCTTGCGGGACAAGTCTCTGAATCCTTGAGGGCCCAGCCGGAGCCCGGACTTGAACCCGATCTAACATCTTCTGGAAGGAGACCTGAAAATAGCCATGTGCAGAGTCCCCATCTAACCATGACAGAGCTTGAGAGGATCTGTAGAGAAGAATGGAGAAACTCCCCAAACTGAAGTGGTGTCAAGCTAGAAAAGGTCATACCCAAGAAGACCTAAAGCTGTAATCGCTGCCAAAGGTGCTTCAATAAAGTACTGAGTAAAGAGTCTGAATATTATGTAGAAATGTATAAAAATAAATGAAAAAAACCTGTTTTGGCTTTGTCGGGGTATTGTGTGTAAATTGATGAGGGGGGAAAAGTATTTGGACAATCAATTTTAGAATAAGGCTGCCAATGATAACAAAATGTGGAAAAAGTCAAGGGTCTGAATACTTTCAGAGATGCACTGTATTTTACATCCCTTTGCCTCGGCCCTCTCAACCACTACCATTTTTTAAGTTCCTCATCATCCACTGGGATTTACTAGTTTTAAGTCCCATTTTCTTAATGGGTGCATGTTATTAGAAATGGAATAAGAAATTCTAAATGTGTCCAGTGCAGCGTCTGGTTGTTCTCTGACACATTACACACAAACCTCATTGTGTCACACCACAGACCTCATCTTGCCACACCACAGGACCTCATTCACACCACAGACCAAAATACTTCTGTCTACGTCTTAACTTTGGAATCACACATTATATTATACTATCTCGGACTTAGTGCCAGTGAATTTCTGGTTTTCCTAGATATGGCGTACCTATTGTGATCACTATCCAATGAATTTGGATACTGCTTCAAACAAATTTCTGCAGCATGTAAAGATGTGATCAATACATGTTGATGATTTCATTCCTGTGCTGTTTGTAAATACCCTAAGGTAGGTTGATTGATAAACTGAACCAGGTTGCAGGCACTGAGTTACAGTTTGAAGCTTTTTTTTTCTTGAGTGGACAAGCTTTGATGAAATGCAATCAATATTATGGGTCACCCAGAAAAGAATATACCTCGTTGTCGATATCACACAAGCATTATCAATGCATTTCACACATGTTATCCAGATACTGACTGACAGCACTTGGTGGTCTATAGTAAGCTCCGACCAGCATGGGCTTTAGGTGAGGCAGGAACCTAGAAATACATTACTTCAACAGCATGTGACAACAGCTTTGACAGGGAATATTACTCTGAATGATATAAACAGCAACCTCCCCATTGGCATTCGTCTCTTCGCAGATGTTATAACCATATATTGCTACCGTTGTATCATCAATGAGTCTAAGGGAGTCTCAGAGATATTGCCAGTATATGAATGCTTTCTGATTTCTAGGCAAGTTAGCTAATTCTTCTTAACCTAAAGTAGTTATTAATAGTATGTCAATGTGGGCTAATTCTTTAGTTATTTTTCGGGTTAGCTTGATTGTTTTTATTGCTTTACTGGGGTGGGCTTATCAGAGGTAGATACGATAATTATACTTATACTTTAAAGCGATAGTGCAGGGTGAACTGCTCCCAAATGGACTTCCTACTAGGGGCAAAAACCGTCTCAGTGCTAACAGTACACTCAGGTTCATAGGCGCATGATTAAGCATCAGGCTGTCAAAATGGAGCTGGTCAATCGTACTCCATGTAGGGTGATGGTCCAGTTGAGATTCTAACAGACAGGAAATGCTGACGTCTTTATAGTGGACCAAATTGCTTAGTCATGGCTGGTTCCACCCCTCCCTGGCAGATCAGGACATCATAGCTAACCTTTATTTTCTTTGTGGCTATGTGTTCGGGTCATAGCGGACAAACAAGTGAGATAACGATAGATTCAAGGTACTCACTCTCTGTTCAAGCCAGCCTCTGTTCTCTTCATTCATTTTACAGTATGGGGATTTATTGTACAGTATGAGAGCCGTGTTTCTGCTAGAAGCTCTCACAGTATCACATGTGTCACGGATGACCTGCCTGATTCCTGCCATGTGCAGCGTGTGTCCTCTATCAGTGGTCAGTGCAACATGCTCCACCAAGCCACGCTGCTTCTTAACACACTGCTCGCTTAACCCGGAAGGCAGCCGCACCAATATGTCGGGAGGAAACCTCGGTCAGCTTGCAGGCGCCTGGCCCGCCACAAGGAGTCCCTAGAGCAAATACCACCGTCCCCAATACCTGGACGGTGCTGGCCCAATTGTGCATTGCCCTTTGGAGCACCCAGTCACGTCCGGCTGTGACACAGGATCTGGGAAGCAACCACAAAACAACTCTCTCTTTCTATAGTGTGAGAGAGCTGCTCAGGCCCAACAGATCTCAACCAGCAGAATCAACCCAAAGGTTAACAAGCTTCTTACTTCCCACCTCCTGCCGTTGACCCAAATGCATTTTTCACAAACATGAAATTCTCTGTTTGCTCTGAACTAATCCTTTAGAATTCCACTGTCAATAGGGAAGTCATGTGTCTTAAGAGGGATGATGAGTTACCCTGGCAACCAAGGTTCATCTATCTCCTAGGGTCTGTTTTTACCTAGCTAAGGTCATTGCATACTTTCAAATGGTCCTTTTGGTTAGAAGTGTCTGCATAAATGGCATATGTTATGTTATCAACATTTATTTATTTTTCAATATCATTTTTTCATTTGTTCTGCACTCAGTGCATACCAACATATATATGTTTATCCCTGGTGCAAAGAATAAATCCGAACGAGACAGAGAGATGAGCATTGTTTAGAAATCAAATAAATGGATAGTCGACATGACCAAGAAAAGTGTGGTTTTACACCTGCTTCGTCGAACATCTCATTCCAAAATCATGGGCATACAACCTGGAGTTGGTCCTTTTTCTGCTGTACAGCCTCCATCTTCTGGGAAGGCTTTACTAGATGTTGAACATTGCTGCCGGGCTTCCATTCTAAGCCACGAGAGCACCAGGAGGTCGGGCATGATAGTTGGGCGATTAGGCCTGGCTCGTAGTCGGCGTTCCAATTCATCCCAAAGGTGTCAGTCGAGGAGGTCAGGGCTCTGTGAAGCAAACAGAAAGTTCTTCCCTAACGATCTCAGAGAAACCATTTCTGTATGGACCTGGCTTTGTTTCGACGGGGCATTGTCATGCTGAAACAGGAAAGGGACTTCCCCAAACTGCTGACACCCTAAAGTTGGAAGCATAGAACCATCTAGAATGTCATTGTTGTATGCTGCCGGTTAAAGATTTCCCTTACTGAAACTAAGGGGCCCTAACTCCAACCATGAAAAAACAGCCCCGACCATTATTCTATCACCTCCATCAAATCTTTACAGTTGTCACCATGCATTCGGGCAGTACCGGGAGGATCCTGGTCAGCCGTTGTCAGAGAAACCTGAGCAGAACAGTGGAAGGCTGAGGAAAAGGCAGGACATCCCGCCCCACCGGCTCCTATTATTGTCCTGAGCTCTACCAATGTTATTGACAGCCAAGAAGGATGAGGAGGAGGAAGAGAGGGACGAAAGGAAACAGGTCGCGAAAACGTTGATGTACTACACAATGCACCACTAGAGTGCGTCATTGTTATAATGGTTTTGCTCAGACCGTGACGGGTGGTGACTACTTTTCCCCAGATCACCAACTCTGACTGAAATAACAGTCTTTTAGGTCTCCACTGACTTGAATGTCTGTCTATGTAGTTTAACTCTACGATTCGAACTGATTCAATAATTTTACAGTTTTTAATTCAACGATTTGAAGGACTTTAAAAAACGTGTGTGTGTTTGTGTGTGTGTGAGAGAGAGAGGTTTGTGGCTGCCCGAATTCGTTCATTTTTCTCTCTGGTCAGCCACGGCATCCCAAGCTCCCAGCATGCATTGTTCCGTGAGTGTGAGTGCCCTTGGAGCGTTACGGTTGCCAGTGACTCTGGCACGTTCTCCTAACGTTCCACTGGCAGGTTCTCCTCAAACAGTTTTCTTCTGGCATGTCACACAGGGTTGTTTAGTTCTGGGCACGTCTTGAAAGGGTTTTCCGTGGCGTGTGTCTTTTTCTTTGATCGGGTAGTCTACGGTTCATTGTAATGGTAAGTTCTGACTGAGTCACTAGCCAGGGCTCCTGTCCCAAAGGACACCCTATTCCCCTACAGTGTTATAGTGCACTACTTAGACAAGAGTCATATAGAGCCTTGGTTAAAG
>NW_025539498.1:0-12661 GCF_020615455.1 Coregonus clupeaformis
GACATCCGATCCTCGTTTGTTAAGTCTAATGACACTGCTGGTCCTGCTCACACTGCCCTACCCTATGCTTTGACTTCTTTTCCTCCCCTCTCTCT
This sequence comes from Coregonus clupeaformis, assembly GCF_020615455.1. Classification (NCBI taxonomy): domain Eukaryota; kingdom Metazoa; phylum Chordata; class Actinopteri; order Salmoniformes; family Salmonidae; genus Coregonus; species Coregonus clupeaformis. The sequence goes on from NW_025539498.1 coordinate 96, forward strand.
CCAGATAAAATCTTGCGACTAGTGACTGCAGGCCGCCCAACAACCTGCCCGCTTGACCCCATCCTCCTCTCTTCTCCAGACCATCTCCGGTGACCTTCTCCCCTACCTCACCTCGCTGATCAACTCATCCTTGACCGCTGGCTATGTCCCTTCCGTCTTCAAGAGAGCGAGAGTTGCACCCCTTCTCAAAACCAACACTTCGATCCCACTGATGTCAACAACTACAGACCAGTATCCCTTCTTTCTTTTCTTTCCAAAACTATTGAGCGTGCCGTCTTTAGCCAACTCTCTTGCTATCTCTCTCAGAATGACCTTCTTGATCCAAACCAGTCAGGTTTCAGGACTGGTCATTCAACTAGAGACTGCTCTTCTCTCTGTGTCACGGAGGCTCTCCCGCACTGCTAAAGCTAACTCTCTCTCCTCTGCTCTTGTCCTTCTAGACCTGTCTGCTGCCTTTGATACTGTGAACCATCAGATCCTCCTCTCCACCCTCTCCGAGCTGGGCATCTCGGCGGCTCACTCTGGATTGCGTCCCTACCTGACCGGTCGCTCCTACCAAGTGGCGTGGCGAGAAGCTGTCTCCGCACCACGTGCTCTCACCACTGGTGTCCCCAGGGCTCAGTTCTAGGCCCTCTCCTTTTCTCCCTATACACCAAGTCACTTGGCTCTGTCATATCCTCACATGGCCTCTCCTATCATTGCTACGCTGACGATACACAACTTCAATCTTCTCCTTTCCCCCTTCTGATAACCAGGTGGCGAATCGCATCTCTGCATGTCTGGCAGACATATCAGTATGGATGACGGATCACCACCTCAAGCTGAACTCCCTGGCAAGACGGAGCTGCTCTTCCTCCCGGGGAAGGACTGCCTGTTCCATGATCTCGCCATCACGGTTGACAACTCCGTTGTGTCCTCCTCCCAGAGTGCGAAGAGCCTTGGCGTGACCCTGGACAACACCCTGTCGTTCTCCGCTAACATCAAGGCGGTGACCCGATCCTGCAGGTTCATGCTCTACAACATTCGGAGAGTACGACCCTGCCTTACACAGGAAGCGGCACAGGTCCTAATCCAGGCACTTGTCATCTCCCGTCTGGATTACTGCAACTCGCTGTTGGCTGGGCTCCTGCCTGTGCCATTAAACCCCTACAACTCATCCAGAATGCCGCAGCCCGTCTGGTGTTCAACCTTCCCAAGTTCTCTCACGTCACCCCCTCCTCCGCACACTCCACTGGCTCCAGTTGAAGCTCGCATCCGTTACAAGACCATGGTGCTTGCCTATGGAGCAGTGAGGGGAACGGCACCTCCGTACCTTCAGGCTCTGATCAGTCCCTACACCCAAACGAGGGCATTGCGTTCATCCACCTCTGGCCTGCTGGCTCCCTTCCTCTGCGGAAGCATAGTTCCCGCTCAGCCCAGTCAAAACTGTTCGCTGCTCTGGCACCCCAATGGTGGAACAAGCTCCCTCACGACGCCAGGACAGCGGAGTCACTCACCACCTTCCGGAGACATTTGAAACCCCACCTCTTTAAGGAATACCTGGGATAGGATAAAGTAATCCTTCTACCCCCCCCCTCCCCCCCAAACAATTGTAAAGTGGTTAACCCACTGGCTATAGGGTGAATGCACCAATTAGTAAGTCGCTCTGGATAAGAGCATCTGCTAAATGACGTAAATGTAAGGTAAATGCAAAGTCTCCAGTCATGTACAATGACGTAGAATTGCATGAAATGCGTTTTTTTAAAGGCCAATATTTTCCCGGACCCTAGGATACTAAAAATGTTTCCAATGTGTGCAACTTCTGTAAGTGCCTCTACTCTACTGCTCTATGCCACTACGCAAATGCGATGATATGCATGCAATGCTTTATTATAAAGGTGATTTTTTTTCTCTAGCGTTCTGGTACCTCAGAACTCCCCAGGTCACCCCCCTCTAGCGCTCACCTTTTTTTCCGGCACCTCCCGATATATATGAGCCCAAGCCCGAAAGAAACCCTGAATTAAAATAATGATTGTGCCGTTATTCAATACATAGCCTACCGCATATTACACATTGCAGAATTTTTTTATTTTAAATACTGATTTAAGATATCTTTGGTACGTAATTGGTCTAGCTTAAATTAAACAAACTCATATTTAGCCTACAATTACAGTGAATTTGTTTTACATTTTGAATAGCCTAGTAATAGGGAATTGTTTTAATTTTCATAATTAATATACTGACACATTGCCTTTAGCTACAGAATATCTCACCACCATGAGTTTCCATCTCTTCCCCTCTCTCCTTCATTCCTTTCTCCAGCGCGCAGAGAGAAGGGCTGTCAATTAAGCACTGGGTATCTGCTGGAAAAAGGTTGGAGAGTCCATGGCATACAGAGTTTGGTCAGAATATCACCTGTGGCGCAGCGAAATTACCGGAGTAGCCTACCCAACATGAGTGAAGAACGTACCCGTGGGAAAGTAGTCTCCATTTGCTATTTCAGTGCATACGGATGACATGTCTTTTTTTGTCTTGCCCCTGTTCTTCCCAATTTGATATAAGGGGCCATTCTAAATCGAAACTAATTGTACATATTAGTAAAGACAAGATTCAATTGAGAATAGTCTGATGGGTAAAAATATGAACACTTAATGAGAGAACAGCATGTGCAGCCTGAGGCAAGTAACAGAGCACAAGCTTCTTTTTTTTTCCGACTTTCTCAAATCATCAATAGCCTATAGTCGCATCATGCAGCCCACATACACTATATATACAAAAGTATTTGGACACCCTTCAAATTAGTGGATTCTGCTATTTCAGCCACACCGTTGCTGATAGTTGTATAAAATCAAGCACACATCCATGCAATCTCCATAGACAAACATTGGCAGTAGAATGGCCTTAATGAAGAGCTCAGTGACTTTCAACATGGCACTGTCATAGGATGCCACCAGTTCGTCAAATTTCTGTCCTGCTAGAGCTGCCCCGGAGCAACAACGGCTCAGCCGCAAAGTGGTAGGCCACACAAGCTCACAGAACAGGACCGCCAAGTGCTGAAGCGCGTACGGCATAAAAAATCGTCTGTCCTCGGTTGCAACACTCACTACCGAGTTCCAAACTGCCTTTGAAAGCAATGTCAGCACAATAACTGTTAATTGGGAGTTTCATGAAATGGATTTCCATGGCCGAGCAGCCGCACACAAGCCTAAGATCACCAAGTGCAATGCCAAGTGTCGGCTGGAGTGGTGTAAAGCTCGCTGCCATTGGACTCTGGAGCAGTGGAAACGCGTTCTCTGGCGTGATGAATCACGCTTCACCATCTGCCAGTCTGACGGACAAATCTGGGTTGGCGGATGCCAATAGAACTATACCTTCCCCAATACATAGTGCCAACTGTAAAGTTTGGTGGAGGAGGAATAATGGTCGGGGGCTGTTTTTCATGGTTCAGGCTCCTTAATTCTAGTGAAGGGAAATCTTAATGCTACAGCATACAATGACATTCTAGACAATTATTTGCTTCCAACATTGTAGCAACAGTTTGGGGAAGGCCCTTTCCTGTTTCAGCATGACAATGCCCCCGTGCACAAAGCAAGGTCCATACAGAAATGGTTTGTTGAGATCGGTGTGGAAGAACTTGACTGGCCTGCACAGAGCCCTGACCTCAACCCCATCAAACACCTTTGGGATGAATTGGAACACTGACTGCGAGCCAGGCCTAATCGCCCAACATCAGTGGCCGACCTCACTAATGCTCTTGTGGCTGAATGGAAGCAAGTCACCGCAGCAATGTTTCAACATCTAGTGGAAAGCCTTCCCAGAAGGGTGGAGGCTGTAATAGCAGCAAAGGGGGGACCAACTACATATTAATGCACATGATTTTGGAATTAGATGTTCGACGAGCAGTTGTCTACATACAGTGGCTTGCGAAAGTATTCACCCCCCTTGGCATTTTTCCTATTTTGTTGCCTTACAACCTGGAATTAAAATGGATTTTTGGGGGGGTTGTATCATTTGATTTACACAACATGCCTCCTCTTGGGGTATGTCTCTATAAGCTTGGCACATCTAGCCACTGGGATTTTTGTCCATTCTTCAAGGCAAAACTGCTCCAGCTTCTTCAAGTTGAATGGGTTCCGCTGGTGTATGGCAATCTTTAAGTCATACCACAGATTCTCAATTGGATTGAGGTCTGGGCTTTGACTAGGCCATTCCAAGATATTTAAATGTTTCCCCTTAAACCACTCAAGTGTTGCTTTAGCAGTGTGCTTAGGGTCATTGTCCTGCTGGAAGGTGAACCTCCGTCCCAGTCTCAAATCTCTGGAAGACTGAAACAGGTTTCCCTCTAAAATGTCGCTGTATTTAGCGCCATCCATCATTCCTTCAATTCTGACCAGTTTCTCAGTCCCTGCCGATGGAAAAACATCCCCACAGCATGATGCTGCCACCACCATGCTTCACTGTGGGGATGGTGTTCTCGGGGTGATGAGAGGTGTTGGGTTTCTGCCAGACATAGCGTTTTCCTTGATGGCCAAAAAGCTCAATTTTAGTCTCACCTGACCAGAGTATCTTCTTCCATATGTTTGGGGAGTCTCCCACATGCCTTTTGGCGAACACCAAACTTTTTTCTGGCCACTCTTCCGTAAAGCCCAGCTCTGTGGAGTATACGGCTTAAAGTGGTCCTATGGACAGATACTCCAATCTCCGCTGTGGAGCTTTGCAGCTCCTTCAGGGTTATCTTTGGTCTCTTTGTTGCCTCTCTGATTAATGCCCTCCTTGCCTGGTCCGTGAGTTTTGGTGGCATATTCTTTCTTTGGTGGCATATTCTTTCAATATTTTAATAATGGATTTAATGGTGCTCCGTGGAATGTTCAAAGTTTTTGATGTTGTTTTTTAACCCAACCCTGAACTGTACTTCTCCACAACTTTGCCCCTGACCTGTTTGGAGAGCTCCTTGGTCTTCATGGTGCCGCTTCCTTGGTGGTGCCCCCTTGCTTAGTGGTGTTGCAGACTCTGGGGCCTTTCAGAACAGGTGTGTGTATATATACTGAGTTCATGTGACAGATCATGTGACACTTAGATTGCACGCAGGTGGACTTTATTTAACTAATTATGTGGCTTCTGAAGGTAATTGGTTGCCCCAGATCTTATTTAGGGGCTTCATAGCAAAGGGGGTGAATACATATGCACGCACCACTTTTTTTGTTATTTATTCTTTAGAATTTTTTGAAACAAGTAATTTTTTTCACTTCACCAATTTGAACTATTTTGTGTATGTCCATTACATGAAATCCAAATATAAATAAATTTAAATTACAGGTTGTAATGCAACAAAATAGGAAAAACGCCAAGGGGGCTGAATACTTTTGCAAGGCACTGTACCTTTGGGCATGTAGTGTATATCTTTTGATTTCTAAGGCATTATATGGTTTGTATCATTCACAACTAAAGTTGCCAAATAACTCTAAATCTAGAATATAGGACCTGTTTTTCAAATGATCACTTTTAGGCTCAACATAGCCACTTCATATGCGCACACTCTCGCTCCGGAATGGGGAAAATATCCATTCTATTTTAGTTCAATTATGTTCTTCTTACTATAAAATCATATACAATAATGGCACGGGACTCATAAGCATACAGTATATTGTCTGCTAAATGAACAAGCCTATGGCATGGAGCATAGCCAGATAACATACAGTAGGCCAACTCATATTCTATTCTTCTGAAATACATGTTCTTCATATCATGTTTCTTTAGACCTGCCTATATTCAATTGATTTATTATACTTTTTTAAATGTAGATGTTCCAATGGAGCGCATCGGAGGCTTGTATGAGTGGAGCCTGGAGATGCTAAACGTGTTTATGTTAATTAACGGTCAATTACTGTGAGACCAGCAGGCTTTTGCATGACAATAACCTGCTGACAAAATGTAATGACCGCCACAGCCCTACCTAGACACATCAAAGATACAGTCGTCCTTCTGAACTGAGCTGCAGGACAGGAATGAAACTGCTCAGGGATGTTACCATGAGGCCATTGGTGATTTTAAAACGGCTACAGAGTTCAATGGCTGTGATGGGAGAAAACTGAGGATGGATCAACAACATTGTAGGAACTCTACAATAATGACCTAAATGAGTGAAAATAAGAATACAAATATACAGAATAAAAATATTCCACAGCAAAGGAATACACTTTTTGGCCTAAATACAAAGGCTTATGTTTGGGGGAAATCCAACTCATCACTGAGTGAGTAACTGCTTACTTATTTCCAAGCATGGTGGTGCCTGCATCATGGTATGGGTATGCTTGACATCGGCAAATACTGGAGAGTTTATCAGGATAAAAAGAAACGGGATGGAGATAAGCACAGGCAAAATCCTAGAGGAATTCCTGCTTCAGTCTGCTTTACACCAGACACTGGGAGAGGAATTCACCTTTCAGCAGGACAATAACCTACACCAAAAGGTCAAATCTACACTAGAGTTTCTTACCAAGAAGACAGTGAATGTTCCTGAGTGGCCAAGTTACAGTTTAGACTTAAATATGATTGAAAATCTATGGCAAGACTTGAAAATTGCTGTCTAGCCATGCATGATCCCCAACGTCTTGACAGAGCTTGAAGAATTATGAAAATACATTGAACAGAAATATAAACACAACATGCAACAATTTCAAAGATTTTACTGAGTTACAGTTCATATAAGGAAATCAGTCAATTGAAATACATTCATTAGGCCCTAATCTATGGATTTCACATGACTGGGAATACAGATATGCATCTGTTGGTCAAAGATACCTTTAAAAAAAAAAAAAGGTAGTGCCGTGGATCAGAAAACCAGTCAGTATCCGGTGTGAATTCTCAACCTCTCCTTGTTCCAGTCTGTAATACCCACATTTTAAGATGACCACCATCATTCCTGTCCTCAAGAACTCTAAGGCTTTATGCCACAATGACTACTGCCCTGTATCACTCACTTCTGTAATCATGAAGTGCTTTGAGAGGCTGGTTATGGCACACATTAACTCCATCATCCCAGACACCCTAGACCCACTCCAATTTGCATACCGCCCCAACAGGAGGTTGAAAAAGTTTGGCAAAACGTTTGGCATGGGCCCTCAAATCCTCAAAAAGTTCTACAGCTTTTCTCTCTGCTTCCGCACGGCAAGCGGTACCAGTGCATCAAGTCTGGCACCAACTGGCTCTTGAACAGCTTCTATTCCCAAGCAATAAGACTGATAAATAGCTAACAAAATAGCTACACGGACTGAGAACCTTGTATCTTTATTGAGCTTTATTAACCTTTTATTTTTGCACTGTCTCTATGCACACACACACACACACTCACTCCATCATCTGCTCACACACATAATATGTACATACATTTATACTGACTCTACACACCCGCACACCCACTCACATGGAGCTGCTGCTACTCTGTTTATCTTACATCCTGTTGCCTAGTCACCTTACCCCGATACATATCTACCTCCATCACCCCAGTATCCCTGCACATTGTAAATATTGTATTGGAACTGACCCTGTATATAGTATGCTTACTTACTTACTTACTTACTTACTTATTGTGTTCTTCATATTTCTTCTTATTTCTCATGTGTTTATTTTTTCTAGTATTACATTGTTATTGATTATTGAATTGTTGAGTTTTGAGTTTGCAAGAAAGGCATTTCACTGTACTTGTGCATGTGACATAAAAATGTGAAACTTGACCACAATTTGCCTCTTGCAGTGCGACACATCTCCTTCGCATAGAGTTGATCAGGCTGTTGATTGTGGCCTGTGGAATGTTGTCCCACTCCTCTTCAATGGCTGTGCGAAGTTGCTGGATATTGGCGGGAACTGGAACACGCTGTCGTACATGTCGATCCAGAGCATCCCAAACATGCTCAATGGGTGACATTTCTGGTGAGTATGCATGCCATGGAAGAACTGGGACATTTTCAGCTTCAATGAATTGTGTACAGATCCTTACAACATGGGGCTGTGCATTATCATGCTGAAACGTGAGGTGTTGGTGGTGGATGAACGGCACGACAATGAGACTCAGGATCTTGTAACGGTATCTCTATGACGGTTTCTGACAGTTTGTGCAGAAATTCTTCGGTTGTGCAAACCCACAGTTTCATCAGCTGTCCGGGTGGCTGGTCTCAGACGATCCAGCAGGTGAAGAAGCCGGATGTGGAGGTCCTAGGCTGGCATGGATACACTTGGTCTAAAACGACGTTGGAGGCAGTTTATGGTAGAGAAATTAACATTCAATTCTCTGGCAACAGCTCTGGTGGACATTCCAGCAGTTAGCATGCCAATTGCACTCTCCCTCAAAACTTGAGACATCTATGGCATTGTGTTGTGTTCAAAAACTGCAGTGGCCTTTTATTGTCCCCAGCACAAGGTGCACCTCTGTAATGATCATGCTGTTTAATCAGCTTCTTGATATGCCACACCTGTCAGGTGGATGGATTATCTTGGCAAAGGAGAAATGCTCACTAACAGGGATGTAATCAAATATGTGAACACTTTTGAGAAATAAGCTTTTTGTGCGTATGTAACATTTCTGGGATCTTCTATTTCAGATCATGAAACATGGGACCAACACTTTACATGCTGCGTTTATATTTTTGTTCAGTATAATAATGGACTAATATTGCACAATCCAGTTGTATAAAGCTCTTAAGAGACTTACCTAAGAAGACACAGCTGTAATTGCTGCCAAAGATGTTTCTAACATGTATTGACTCAGGGACCTGATTACTTATGCAATGACTATATTTTAGTTATTACATTTTTATTAATCTTTTTAAATAATGTCTTCCACTTTAACATTACAGAGTATTTTATGAAGATTGTTGATGAAAAAATGACAATTAAATCCATTTTAATCCCACTTTTTAACAATAAAATGTTAAGGGGTATGAATACATTTGCAAGGCACTGTACACGCTTCGCCTTTGTACACACAGTATGTTGTTTTCATTTTACAATAACTTTTGTCTAGTTATATACACACTACCAGTCAAAAGTTTGGACACACCTACTCATTCAAGGGTTTTTCTTTATTTGTACTATTTTTTACATTGTAGAATAATAGTGAAGACATCAAAACTATGACATAACACATTTGGAATCATGTAGTAAGCAAAAAAGTGTTAAACAAATCTAAATATATTTAATATTTGAGATTCTTCAAATAGCCACCCTTTGCCTTGATGACAGCTTTGCACACGCTTGGCATTCTCTCAACCAGCTTCATGAGGTAGTCACCTGGAATGCATTTAAATTAACAGGTGTGCCTTCTTAAAAGTTAATTTGTGGAATTTCCTTCCTTCTTAATGCGTTTGAGCCAATTAGTTGTGTTGTTACAGGGGGGGTATCCAGAAGATAGCCCTATTTGGTAAAAGACCAAGTCCATATTATGGCAAGAACCGCTCAAATAAGCAAAGAGAAACAACAGTCCATCATTACTTTAAGACATGAAGGTCAATCAATACGGAAAATGTCACGAACTTTGAAAGTTTCTTCAAGTGCAGTCGTAAAAACCATCAAGTGCTATGATGAAACTGGCTCTCATGAGGCGCGCCACAGGAATGGAAGACCCAGAGTTACCTCTGCTGCAGAGGATAAGTTCATTAGAGTTACCAGCCTCAGAAATTGCAGCCCAAATAAATACTTCACAGAGTTCAAGTCACAGACACATCTCAACATCAACTGTTCAGAGGAGACTGTGAATCAGGCCTTCATGGTCGAATTACTGCAAAGAAACCACTACTAAAAGACACCAATAAGAAGAAGAGACTTGCTTGGGCCAAGAAACACGAGCAATGGATATTAGACCGGTGGAAATTTGTCCTTTGGTCTGGAGTCCAAATTGGAAATGTTTGGTTCCAACCGCCGTGTTCCCACCGTAAAGCATGGAGGAGGAGGTGTTATGGTGTGGGGGTGCTTTGCTGGTGACACTGTCAGTGATTTATTTAGAATTCAAAGCACACTTAACCAGCATAGCAACCACAGCATTCTGCAGTGATACGCAATCCCATCTGCTTTGGGCTTAGTGGGACTATCATTTGTTTTTCAACAGGACAATGACCCAACACACCTCCAGGCTGTGTAAGGGCTATTTTACCAAGAAGGAGAGTGATGCATCAGATGACCTGGCCTCACACAATCCCCCGACAATCCCCCTGACCTCCACCCAATTGAGATGGTTTGGGATGAGTCGTACCGCAGAGTGAAGGAAAAGCAGCCAACAAGTGCTCAGCATATGTGGGAACTCCTTCAAGACTGTTGGAAAAGCATTCCAGGTGAAGCTGGTTGAGAGAATACCAAGTGTGCAAAGCTGTCATCAAGCCAAAGGGTGACTATTTGAAGAATCTCAAATATAAAATATATTTTGATTTGTTTAACACTATTTTGCTTACTACATGATTCCATATGTGTTATTTCATAGTTTTGATGTCTTCACTATTATTCTACAATGTTGAAAATAGTGAAAATAAAGAAAAACCTTTGAATGAGTAGGTGTGTCCAAACTTTTGACTGGTACTGTATGTATTGTTGATTAAATGTATCTTATTATTATTGTAGATCACTTGTTGTGTTAAATGTAGTGAAAAATTGGTTAAACTCATTGTATATACAAAGAGATCTTCTGTTAAATCTGACAATTCATCTTGATGGTTGTAAAGTCGTCTCAAATAAAACTGTGAAGGACCTAGGCGTTACTCTTGACCCTGATCTCTCTTTTGACGAACATATCAAGACTGTTTCAAGGACAGCTTTTTTCCATCTACGTAACATTGCAAAAATCAGAAATTTTCTGTCCAAAAATGATGCAGAAAAATTAATCCATGCATTTGTTACTTCTAGATTAGACTACTGCAATGCTCTATTTTCCGGCTACCCCGGATAAAGCACTAAATAAACTTCAGTTAGTGCTAAATACGGCTGCTAGAATCCTGACTAGAACCAAGAAATTTGATCATATTACTCCAGTGCTAGCTTCCCTACACTGGCTTCCTGTTAAGGCAAGGGCTGATTTCAAGGTTTTACTGTTAACCTATAAAGCGTTACATGGGCTTGCTCCTACCTATCTTTCCGAGTTGGTCCTGCCGTACATACCAATACGTACGCTACGGTCACAAGACGCAGGCCTCCTAATTGTCCCTAGAATTTCTAAGCAAACAGCGGGAGGCAGGGGCTTTCTCCTATAGATCTCCATTTTTATGGAACAGTCTGCCTACCCATGTGAGAGACGCAGACTGGGTCTCAACCTTTAAGTCTTTACTGAAGACTTATCTCTTCAGTAGGTCATATGATTGAGTGTAGTCTGGCCCAGGAGTGTGAAGGTGAACGGAAAGGCTGGAGCAACGAACAGCCCTTGCTGTCTCTGCCGGGCCGGTTCCCCTCTCCACTGGGGTTCTCTGCCTCTAACCCTGTTGCAGGGGCTGAGTCACTGGCTTGCTGGTGCTCTTTTCATGCCGTCCCTGGGAGGGTGCGTCACTTGAGTGGGTTGAGTTACTGACGTGATCTTCCTGTCTGGGTTGGCGCCCCCCTTGGTTTGTGCTGTGGTGGAGACCTCTGTGGGCTATACTCGGCCTTGTCTCAGGATTGTAAGTTGGTGGTTGGGGATATCCCTCTAGTGGTGCGGGGGCTGTGCTTTGGCGGAGTGGGTGGGGTTATATCCTTCCTGTTTGGCCCTGTCCGGGGTTTCTTCGGATGGGGCCACAGTGTCTCCGGACCGCTCCTGTCTCAGCCTCCAGTATTTATGCTGCAGTAGTTTATGTGTCGGGGGCTGGGGTTAGTTGGTTATACCTGAGTACTTCTCCTGTCTTATCCAGTGTCCTGTGTGAATTTAAGTATGCTCTCTCTAATTCTCTCGTTCTCTCTTTCTCTCTGAGAACCTGAGCCCTAGGACCATACGTCAGGACTACCGGGCATGATGACACCTTGCTGTCCCCAGTCCGCCTGGCCTTGCTGCTATTCCAGTTTCAACTGTTCTGCCTGCGGCTACGAAACCCCTACCTGTCCCAGACCTGCTGTTTTCAACTCTAAATGATCGGCTATGAAAAGCCAACTGAGAGACCTGAGCCCTAGGACCATACGTCGGGACTACCGGCCGTGGTGACTCCTTGCTGTCCCCAGTCCGCCTGGCCTTGCTGCTATTCCAGTTTAAACTGTTCTGCCTGCGGTTATGGAACCCCTACCTGTCCCAGACCTGCTGTTTTAAACTCTAATGATCGGCTACTGAAAAGCCAACTGAGATTTATTCCTGATTATTATTTGACCATGCTTGTCACTTATGAACATTTTTGAACATCTTGGCATGGTTCTGTTATAATCTCCACCCGGCACAGCCAGAAGAGGACTGGCCACCCCTCATAGCCTGGTTCCTCTCTAGGTTTCTTCCTAGGTTTTGCCTTTCTAGGGAGTTTTTCCTAGCCACCGTGCTTCTACACCTGCATTACTAGCTGTTTGGGGTTTTAGGCTGGGTTTCTGTACAGCACTTCGAGATATTAGCTGATGTAAGAAGGGCTATATAAAATAAAATTGATTGATTGATTGATTGA
>NW_025539499.1:0-12655 GCF_020615455.1 Coregonus clupeaformis
ACGTTAGAGGAGCAGGTCAGGGACGTCCGAGCGGTCCTACTCCACCTCCGAGAACACAGCCTGTTGGTGAAGGGGGAGAAATGCGAATTCCACCAACAGGCCATCTCCTTCCTGGGATACAGGATCAATCAATTTCAATCAATTTTATTTTATATAGCCCTTCTTACATCAGCTAATATCTCGAAGTGCTGTACAGAAACCCAGCCTAAAACCCCAAACAGCTAGTAATGCAGGTGTAGAAGCACGGTGGCTAGGAAAAACTCCCTAGAAAGGCGAAAACCTAGGAAGAAACCTAGAGAGGAACCAGGCTATGAGGGGTGGCCAGTCCTCTTCTGGCTGTGCCGGGTGAAGATTATAACAGAACCATGCCAAGATGTTCAAAAATGTTCATAAGTGACAAGCATGGTCAAATAATAATCAGGAATAAATCTCAGTTGGCTTTTCATAGCCGATCATTAAGAGTTGAAAACAGCAGGTCTGGGACAGGTAGGGGTTCCATAACCGCAGGCAGAACAGTTGAAACTGGAATAGCAGCAAGGCCAGGCGGACTGGGGACAGCAAGGAGTCACCACGGCCGGTAGTCCCGACGTATGGTCCTAGGGGCTCAGGTTCTCAGAGAGAAAGAGAGAACGAGAGAATTAGAGAGAGCATACTTAAATTCACACAGGACACTGGATAAGACAGGAGAAGTACTCCAGGTATAACCAACTAACCCCAGCCCCCGACACATAAACTACTGCAGCATAAATACTGGAGGCTGAGACAGGAGCGGTCCGGAGACACTGTGGCCCCATCCGAAGAAACCCCGGACAGGGCCAAACAGGAAGGATATAACCCCACCCACTCTGCCAAAGCACAGCCCCCGCACCACTAGAGGGATATCCTCAACCACCAACTTACAATCCTGAGACAAGGCCAGTATAGCCCACAGAGGTCTCCACCACAGCACAAACCAAGGGGGGCGCCAACCCAGACAGGAAGATCACGTCAGTAACTCAACCCACTCAAGTGACGCACCCCTCCCAGGGACGGCATGAAAGAGCACCAGCAAGCCAGTGACTCAGCCCCTGCAACAGGGCTAGAGGCAGAGAACCCCAGTGGAGAGGGGAACCGGCCTGGCAGAGACAGCAAGGGCTGTTCGTTGCTCCAGAGCCTTTCCGTTCACCTTCACACTCCTGGGCCAGACTACACTCAATCATATGACCTACTGAAGAGATAAGTCTTCAGTAAAGACTTAAAGGTTGAGACCGAGTCTGCGTCTCTCACATGGGTAGGCAGACTGTTCCATAAAAATGGAGATCTATAGGAGAAAGCCCTGCCTCCCGCTGTTTGCTTAGAAATTCTAGGGACAATTAGGAGGCCTGCGTCTTGTGACCGTAGCGTACGTATTGGCATGTACGGCAGGACCAACTCGGAAAGATAGGTAGGAGCAAGCCCATGTAACGCTTTATAGGTTAACAGTAAAACCTTGAAATCAGCCCTTGCCTTAACAGGAAGCCAGTGTAGGGAAGCTAGCACTGGAGTAATATGATCAAATTTCTTGGTTCTAGTCAGGATTCTAGCAGCCGTATTTAGCACTAACTGAAGTTTATTTAGTGCTTTATCCGGGTAGCCGGAAAATAGAGCATTGCAGTAGTCTAACCTAGAAATAACAAATGCATGGATTAATTTTTCTGCATCATTTTTGGACAGAAAATTTCTGATTTTTGCAATGTTACGTAGATGGAAAAAAGCTGTCCTTGAAACAGTCTTGATATGTTCGTCAAAAGAGAGATCAGGGTCAAGAGTAACGCCGAGGTCCTTCACAGTTTTATTTGAGACGACTTTACAACCATCAAGATGAATTGTCAGATTTAACAGAAGATCTCTTTGTTTCTTGGGACCTAGAACAAGCATCTCTGTTTTGTCCGAGTTTAAAAGTAAAACGTTTTCAGCCATCCACTTCCTTATGTCTGAAACACAGGCTTCTAGCGAGGGCAATTTTGGGGCTTCACCATGTTTCATTGAAATGTACAGCTGTGTGTCATCCGCATAGCAGTGAAAGTTAACATTATGTTTTCGAATAACATCCCCAAGAGGTAAAATATATAGTGAAAACAATAGTGGTCCTAAACGGAACCTTGAGGAACACCGAAATGTACAGTTGATTTGTCGGAGGACAGACCATTCACAGAGACAAACTGATATCTTTCCGACAGGTAAGATCTAAACCAGGCCAGAACTTGTCCGTGTAGACCAATTTGGGTTTCCAGTCTCTCCAAAAGAATGTGGTGATCGATGGTGTCAAAGGCAGCACTAAGGTCTAGTAGCACGAGGGACAGATGCAGAGCCTCGGTCTGACGCCATTAAAGGTCATTTACCACCTTCACAAGTGCAGTCTCAGTGCTATGATGGGGTCTAAAACCAGACTGAAGCATTTCGTATACATTGTTTGTCTTCAGAAAGGCAGTGAGTTGCTGCGCAACAGCTTTTTCTAAAATTTTTGAGAGGAATGGAAGATTCGATATAGGCCGATAGTTTTTTATATTTTCCGGGTCAAGGTTTGGCTTTTTCAAGAGAGGCTTTATCACTGCCACTTTTAGTGAGTTTGGTACACATCCGGTGGATAGAGAGCTGTTTATTATGTTCAACATAGGAGGGCCAAGCACAGGAAGCAGCTCCTTCAGCAGTTTAGTAGGAATAGGATCCAGTATGCAGCTTGAAGGTTTAGAGGCCATGATTATTTTCATCATTGTGTCAAGAGATATAGTACTAAAACACTTAAGTGTCTCTCCCGATCCCAGGCCCTCGCAGTCTGTGCAGATCCAGGACAGCTAAGCCCTGGAGGAATACGCAGATTCAAAGAGGAGTCCGTAATTTGCTTTCTAATGGTCATGATCTTTTCCTCAAAGAAGTTCATGAATTTATTACTGCTGAAGTGAAAGCCATCCTCTCTTGGGGAATGCTGCTTTTTAGTTAGCTTTGCAACAGTATCAAAAAGAAATTTTGGATTATTCTTATTTTCCTCGATTAAGTTGGAAAAGTAGGATGATCGAGCAGCAGTGAGGGCTCTTCGGTACTGCACGGTACTGTCTTTCCAAGCTAGTCGGAAGACTTCCAGTTTGGTGTGGCGCCATTTCCGTTCCAATTTCCTGGAAGCTTGCTTCAAAGCTCGGGTATTTTCTGTATACCAGGGAGCTAGTTTCTTATGACAAATGTTTTTCGTTTTTAGGGGTGCAACTGCATCTAGGGTATTGCGCAATGTTAAATTGAGTTCCTCAGTTAAGTGGTTAACTGATTTTTGTCCTCTGACGTCCTTGGGTAGGCAGAAGGAGTCTGGAAGGGCATCAAGGAATTTTTGTGTTGTCTGAGAATTTATAGCACGACTTTTGATGCTCCTTGGTTGGGGTCTGAGCAGATTATTTGTTGCGATTGCAAACGTAATAAAATGGTGGTCCGATAGTCCAGGATTTTGTGGAAAAACATTAAGATCTACAACATTTATTCCATGGGACAAAACTAGGTCCAGAGTATGACTGTGGCAGTGAGTAGGTCCAGAGACATGTTGGACAAAACCCACTGAGTCGATGATGGCTCCGAAAGACTTTTGGAGTGGGTCTGTGGACTTCTCCATGTGAATATTAAAATCACCAAAAATTAGAATATGATCTGCTATGACTACAAGGTCTGATAGGAATTCA
This sequence comes from Coregonus clupeaformis, assembly GCF_020615455.1. Classification (NCBI taxonomy): domain Eukaryota; kingdom Metazoa; phylum Chordata; class Actinopteri; order Salmoniformes; family Salmonidae; genus Coregonus; species Coregonus clupeaformis. The sequence continues at coordinate 3,681 of NW_025539499.1, forward strand.
GGAAACTCAGAGAGGAACGCTGTATATGGCCCAGGAGGCCTGTAAACAGTAGCTATAAAAAGTGATTGAGTAGGCTGCATAGATTTCATGACTAGAAGCTCAAAAGATGAAAACGCCATTTTTTTTTTGTAAATTTAATTTGCTATCGTAAATGTTAGCAACACCTCCGCCCTTGCGGGATGCACGGGGAATATGGTCACTAGTGTAACCAGGAGGTGAGGCCTCATTTAACACAGCAAATTCATCAGGCTTAAGCCATGTTTCAGTCAGGCCAATCACATCAAGATTATGATCAGTGATTAGTTCATTGACTATGACTGCCTTTGAAGTGAGGGATCTAACATTAAGTAACCCTATTTTGAGATGTGAGGTATCACGATCTCTTTCAATAATGGCAGGAATGGAGGAGGTCTTTATCCTAATAAGATTGCTAGGGTGAACACCGCCATGTTTAGTTTTGCCCAACCTAGGTCGAGGCACAGACACAGTCTCAATGGGTATGGCTGAGCTGACTACACTGACTATGCTATTGGCAGACTCCACTAAGCTGGCAGGTTGGCTAACAGCCTGCTGCCTGGCCTGCACCCTATTTCACTGTGGGGCTAGAGGAGTTAGAGCCCTATCTATGTTGGTAGATAAGAGGAGAGCACCCCTCCAGCTAGGATGGAGTCCGTCACTCCTCAGCAGGTCAGGCTTGGTCCTGTTTGTGGGTGAGTCCCAGAAAGAGGGCCAATTATCCACAAATGTTATCTTTTGGGAGGGGCAGAAAACAGTTTTCAACCAGCGATTGAGTGCTGAGACTCTGCTGTAGAGCTCGTCACTTCCCCTAACTGGGAGGGGGCCAGAGACAATTACTCGATGCCGACACATCTTTCTAGCTAATTTACACACTGAAGCTATGTTGCACTTGGTGACCTCTGACTGTTTCATCCTAACATCGTTGGTGCCGACGTGGATAACAATATCTCTATACTCTCTACACTCGCCAGTTTTAGCTTTAGCCAGCACCATCTTTAGATTAGCCTTAACGTCGGTAGCCCTGCCCCCTGGTAAACAGTGTATGATCGCTGGGTGATTCGTTTTAAGTCTAATACTGCGGGTAATGGAGTCGCCAATGACTAGGGTTTTCAATTTGTCAGAGCTAATGGTGGGAGCCTTCGGCGTCTCAGACCCCGTAACGGGAGGAGTAGAGACAAGAGAAGACTCAGACTCAGACTCCGACTCGCTACATAATGGGGAAAACCGGTTGAAGGTTTCTGTCGGCTGAATGAGCGACACCGGTTGAGCATTCCAACAGTATTTCCCTCCAGAAGCCATGAGAAAGTTGTCCGGCTGCGGGGACTGTGCGGGGGATTTATACTAACGTTACTGTCTGTACTTACTGGTGGCACAGACGCTGTTTCTTCCTTTCCTACACTGAAATTACCCTTGCCTAACGATTGCGTCTGAAGCTGGGCTTGTAGCACAGCTATTCTCGCCGTAAGGCGATCGTTCTCCTGTATATTATGAGTACAGCGACTGCAATTAGAAGACATCATGTTAATGTTACTACTTAGCTTCGGCTGTTGAAGATGTTGACGAACCATGTCCAGATAAAGCGTCCGGAGTGAAAAAGTTGAATAAGGGAAAAAAAGTTGCGATGGAAAAATGGAAAATATAAATTGGCAGCTAAAACGCACAGGAAAATGACTCTTCTGTCTCGGGATAAAACGGGATAAAACGTCCGGGGTGAAAAAGTTTAACGAAAAAAGATGAGTGAGGACAAAACTAAAAAGTTGGTAAATTTGTTGAACACAGAGATTGATTAAACGTTTATTAAAAGTAAAACGTGAATAGTTTGGCAGGTAGCCAAGTAGCAACAAACAGCACAGCAGCACGGAGACAATGCGGAAGCGAGACGGAAGTCACGTGTCACAACAGCTCAGTACAGTACAGTCAATGTGCAATGAACAGGGTTCACAGTATGACTGAAAGGAAACAAGATCAGTTGGATAACGAAGCAAGGATCAGTCCTCAGGGGATGTTCATGGAAAGAGCAAAGACTGACGCTGTCAGGTCATGGCCAGTCCCACCACCATCAAGGGCCTACAGAGATTCCTGGGCTTCGTAAATTTCTACCGGCGTTTCATCAGGTCCTTCAGCTCCATAGCCGCCCCGCTCACCTCTCTCCTAAGGGTGGGCCTCAGAAGCTGGCCTGGAACCCTGAGGCTGACGCTGCCTTCAAGAGGCTGAAGGAGAGGTTCACCACAGCGCCCCTCATAAAACACCCAGATCCAGCTCGTCCTTTCATCCTGGAGGTGGACGCATCTGAGGAGGGCGTGGGTTGGGGGGGGGCTCTGATTCGCCGGTCTACTGAGCCAACACCTCCAGCGCACCTGCACCTCATCATCTCATCACCACCCCTATATAGCCCTGGACTGTTCAGTGTTGTGTGTGATTGTTAGTGTCATGTCGTGTACTCGCTCTTTGTTGTTCTCTTGCTCAGTGTTAAGTAAACCTTTACATTGTCGATTCCTGCATCTGAGTCCTGCCTCTTCGTATCCTCAGTACTCGTCACACATGCAGAGATCATCCGTTCATCCACACCGCGTCTCACAGAGACACGGCGGTTGGAACCAAAAATCTCAAATTTGGACTCCAGACCAAAGGACAACTTTCCACCGGTCTAATGTCTATTGCTCGTGTTTCTTGGCCCAAGCAAGTCTCTTCTTCTTAGTGGTGTCCTTTAGTAGTGGTTTATTTGCAGCAATTCGACCATGAAGGCCTGATTCACACAGTCCCCTCTGAACAGTTGATGTTGAGATGTGTCTGTTACTTGAACTCTGTGAAGCATTTATTTGGGCTGCAATTTCTGAGGCTGGTAACGCTAATGAACTTATCCTCTGCAGCAGAGGTAACTCTGTGTCTTCCATTCCTGTGGCGGTCCTCATGAGAGCCAGTTTCATCATAGCGCTTGATGGTTTTTGCAACTGCACTTGAAGAAACTTTCAAAGTTCTTGAAATGTTCCGTATTGACTGACCTTCATGTCTTAAAGTAATGATGGACTGTCGTTTCTCTTTGCTTATTTGAGCTGTTCTTGCCATAATATGGACTTGGTCTTTTACCAAATAGGGCTATCTTCACAACACAACTGATTGGCTCACATTAAAGGAAAGAAATTCCACAAGTTAACTTTTAAGAAGGCACACCTGTTAATTGAAATGCATTCCAGGTGACTACCTCATGAAGCTGGTTGAGAGAATGCCAAGAGTGTGCAAAGATGTCATCAAGGCGAAGGGTGGCTATTTGAAGAATCTCAAATATAAAATATATTTTTGGTTCCACGTGTTATTTCATAGTTTTGATGTCTTCACTTTTATTCTACGATGTAAAAAATTGTAAAAAAATTAAAACCCTTGAATGAGTAGGTGTGTCCAAACTTTTGACTGGTAGTGTATGTCATTAGTCATATGTTTGAATAGGCCATATGTCACACAGGTTCAGACACGTCATAGGCTCTTCTACCCTTGCCTAAGCCCCTATTACTCTGTCAATAAAAAAAAAAATGGTATCCTCTCCTCGTATCCTTTCCCTCGAACCCTTTTCTGAAGGAAAGGATGAGGTGAAACCAATGAAGATTCATTAAAGCCCATAACTCTGGCCTGATACTTTTATTTCAGGGATCACAAAGCAGGCAAGCAGACTATTTACCAGTTTGGGGACACGGCCCCTGGGTTGGCCTGAAAGGGATCAGGGTATCTTTCTGTCCCTCGACTGGGTTTAAGAACCCACAGAAAGACGCAGACACGTGCGTCAACCTGGGTGTGGAAAGGTGGACACCCTGGTCACGTCTGTTTGACAGCATCATGATGAAATAAGAGGCCCGCTCCATCCATGGCTGTCTCTGTGTGGCATGTTTTCAGTGTAAAGCTGCTGCTGGCCTGCCTCTCCTTTCCTCTCTTCTCTTCCCCCAGTGCTGACCCACTTTCTGCTCCCTGTGAGGAGAGTGACCCAGCCAGCATCGTCCCTGATACAGATCCTATACGCTCTCCACACTGCTCACAGTGCACATCCTATCCTATAGCCATCATACGCCACAGCAAACAGCCCTTAGACAGAACATACATAGCCACCCTGTTCCATAAGTCAAATTACATCAGTGATGCCTTCAGCGCCTGAAGAGCCAGGCTGTGAGAGGGAGAGACAGAGACAGAGACAGAGACGGAGAGAGCGAGACAGAGAGAGAGAGTGAGGCAGAGCCAGACGGAGAGAAACTGCAGTCTTGTCAATGGTCACGGACACATCCCCACCACCACCACCCACTAGAGCTAAAGTGCAAGTGCCAGGAACAGCACAGTCACCATCAGCGACAGCCCATTTAGAGCTATTGAGGAATAAGCAGTTGTCACACTAAATAGCTTCCCCCCCTCTTACAACTAGTGTGTGGCCAGGGAGACGCACCAGTTTTACTATGTAGATTACAATACTTCTGCTGACAATACAGTCCTCTTTTGAGGGGAAATTAGCAACGCTACTTTACATGGCCTCAATGATTTACAATTACAGTGATGTAAGAACCCTCAGTGCATGAATCAGTTCATCTCAGAAAAGTCACAATGCCACACCTGTCACTGGCACCATGCACAACCGCTCTGTAAACGTCCTGCTAAGAGAAGCCACATAACATATACAGGCACACCATTCAATGCTTTCAAAACCCCTCATGCCAAGACAAATGGGATGCATGTCCTGACACTGACATTTTTCCTGATACACAGAAGGGTACAGTGTGTCCACAGAAATCAATCCATTCTACTTTCCTCTCTTCTCTCCATAAGAGGGCTGGGAGGCAGCCCTAGCAACAGCACTACCCCCCTGCTGTCCACCACCGTAGCATTAGTGTCCCAACATCATGCAGGCAGGCAGGGAGCTGCAGACTGGAGTGGGAGAGGGGAGGGATGAGTTGCATAAGTCACAAACATGGGGCAGGGTGAGTGGGGATGTTAGGGGGAAGGGTAAAAGATGGAGTGAGGGGTATAGAGAGTAGAGTTCTCATCCGGTCTTACCCAGGCCCGGTCCGACATCACAGAAATGTAATAAGCCCGAACCCAGAAAAACAGCCTGATTTCTAGAAGACTGTATATTGATTTAAAACTGGTGTTGAGAACAATGCTGCGGAGGCAGGCAGCAGTTGAGTGAGGATAGGAAACAGCCCTCATCTTAGAAAAGCAAGGAGAGAGGAAAACTCACCGTAGTTATGAGCAACTGAATGACAAAAAATATTGGAATAAAGTAGGCTAATGCAATTGAAGGCAATGCATGTATCACATTGTTGCTTATACTGAAACTCCCAAAGTCATATCCAACAGTTATACTAAATTTAAAGCAATAGCTGTGTGTGGTCAACAAGTTGATAATTTCAGCACCGTTTTGATTGGGACAGCGCCATCATGCTGCTTTGAGACAAGGGTGGGGACTCGTCTTGATAAATCAATCAATGTCAGATTTTTCCGTTTGGATATCTGGTTACAATTAGGCTGGGAAAATGTTAGCTTCATTGAGGGGAGTGCTCATGATCATCTTTATTCCAGTTTGCTCATTTAGGCCTATCACTGATCAGAACATTTTGATAGCATTTCATGTAGCTTAACAAGTAGATTTTGCTCGTCACTCACCTAGTAGCAGCCTGTCCTACTCCCAACCAAAAGCCTGTGACTTGTCTGATAATCAATCAATGTGATTTTGTTTCACTAATTGATCTCTACATGGCTGGGCAAACAAGGGGAGGTGGTAGCTCATTTATTCATTTGCTCATCTATCACTGATCAGAAAAATTTAGAATTCAATTATGTGGCATAAATATTCAGACCCTTTACTCAGTGCCTTGTTGAAGCACCTTTGGCGGCGATTACAGCCTCGAGTCTTCTTGGATATGACGCTACAAGCTTGGCACACCTGTATTTGGGGAGTTTCTCCCATTCTTCTCTGCAGATCCTATCAAGCTCTGTCAGGTTGGATGGGGAGCATCGCTGCACATCTATTTTCAGGTCTCTCCAGAGATGTTAGATCGGGTTCAAGTCTGGGCTCTGGCTGGGCCACTCACGGACATTCAGACTTGTTCCAAAGCCACTGCTGCGTTGTCTTGGCTGTGTGCTTAGGGTTGTTGTCCTGTTGGAAGGTGAACCTTCACCCCAGTCTGAGGTCCTGAGTGCTCTGGAGCAGGTTTTCATCAAGGATCTCTCTGTACTTTGCTCCATTTATCTTTCCCTCGATCCTGACTAGTCTCCCTGCCACTGAAAAACATTCTCACAGCATGATGCTGCCACCACCATGCTTCACCATAGGGATGGTATTGGCCAGGTGAGGAGCGGTGCCTGGTTTCCTCCAGAAGTGACTCTTGGCATTCAGGCCAAAGAGTTCAATCTTGGTTTCATCAGACCAGAGAATCTTGTTTCTCATGGTCTGAGAGTTCTTTAGGTGCCTTTTGGCAAACTCCAAGCGGGCTGCCATTTACTGAGGAGTGGCTTACGTCTGGCCACTCTACCATAAAGGCCTGATTGGTGGTGCTGCAGAGATGGTTGTCCTTTTGGAAGGTTCTCCCATCTCCACAGAGGAACTCTGGAGCTCTGTCAGCGTGACCATCGGGTTCTTGGTCACCTCCCTGACCAAGGCCCTTCTCTCCCGATTGCTCAGTTTGGCCGGGTGGCCAGCTCTAGGAAGAGTCTTGGTGGTTCCAAACTTCTTCAACTTAAGAATGATGGAGGCCACTGTGTTCTTGGGGACCTTCAATGCTGCAGAAATGTTTTGGTACCCTTCCCCAGATCTGTGCCTCGACGCAATCCTGTCTCGGAGCTCAACGGACAATTCCTTCGACCTCATGGCTTGGTCGAGTCTCATAGCAAAGGGTATGAATACTTACGTAAATAAGGTATTTCTGTTTTTTATTTTTCATAAATTTGCAAAAATTTCTTAAAATCTGTTTTCACTTTGTCATTATGAGGTATTGTGTGTAGATTGATGAGGAAAAAAACAATTGAATCAATTTTAGAATAAGGCTGTAACGTAACAAAATGTGGGAAAAGTGAAGGGGTCTGAATACTTCCCGAATGCACTGTAAGAGTACAACCAAGGCAATGTGTGAACCTGCGGGGATAAGAGGCCACAATCCTGTCCTTCATACACCAACCTATCATTAACTTATACAGTACAGTGCATTCCACAAGTGCCAAGTTATCCACAGCAGCAATACATTCCAGGTTAACCTGCAAAGAAAAGAAGTTATGGCTCAATTCAATCAAATCTGCAATGGTGTATTTAGCCTGCACATTAGCTTCTTTGTAGATAGGAATTACCATGGTAATGGAATTATGCTTCGACTCAGATTTTTGACATTAAAATGTATGCCGAACAAAAAACATTAATTTCAAAGTTTAACAGACCATACAACTATGCACAAGGACTACTTTGAACAATTTAAAATAGAATTTCACAAAAACACATTTACTGGAAGAACCATGCAGATGCAAAGTTTGGTAACAGAATCATGTTGTTTTCTTTTTTTATGCGACAATGTTTTCCAAAAACTCAGAATTAAGAATCAATGATGTCTGCAGAAAGAATGGGGTGTCAGCTATGACATGACACCTTCAGTTTGAAAAAATAATATTTTGGTTATTGAACTACAGTAAGTGAAGTGGATTTACATCACGGGTCCCTGACCTGTAATATTCAGAAATGCATAATTATGGATATGAATATCATTCTCTTCATGGCAGGGGTTGCGTTAGAATTCAGTAATCAGCATTTTCAAAACGCAGACCATTTAAAATAATCAGCCTTTTATATTGAAAGTCATTATAATTTTTTTTGCTTCAATAGAGTGATCAGGGGCGTGCAACTATAGTTTTCCTTTACAGAAAATACATTAGTTCAAGACATTCAGCAGAAAATAGCTTCATTTTCATCAGATGACAACAGAAGTGATTGGTCTCATGTCACCCCGCTCCTCCGCACACTCCACTGGCTTCCAGTTGAGGCTCGCATCTACTACAAGACCATGGTGCTTGCCTACGGAGCTGTGAGGGGAACTGCACCTCCTTACCTTCAGGCTCTGATCAGACCCTACACCCAAACGAGGGCACTACGTTCATCCACCTCTGGCCTGCTAGCTCCCCTTCCCCTCTACAGAAGCACACAGTTCCCGCTCAGCCCAGTCAAAGCTATTCGCTGCTCTGGCACCCCAATGTTGGAACAAGCTCACCCACGACGCCAGGACAGCGGAGTCACTGACCACCTTCCGGAGACACTTGAAACCCTACCTCTTTAAAGAATACCTGGAATAGTATAAAGTAATCCTTCTTCCCCCACAAAAAAAATAAAAAGATGAAAAAGAAAATAAGAAAAGTGGTTGTCCCACTGGCTATCATAAGTTGAATGCATCAATTTGTAAGTCGCTCTGGATAAGAGCGTCTGCTAAATTATGTAAATGTAAGTGCAACGTTATTTGGCTAAAAGCAACAAGTAAATGAGCTTACAATGAAAAAGCAAGGTTTATTTTGCAAAAACTATGCATGGCCATAATATTTATAATGTTTATCATAGAAAAAATGTAGCCAGCTACATTTCCTAATGTTTTGTTTGAAGTTAAATCTTGTATTTTACTGGAGTAAAGTAGGCTACACTGAGAAAAGTACCTGAGAAAAGTTGCTACACACCAGTTAGAGCGCTGTCTTCTGATAGAATGCCCATCTGTGAACTCTCATCCTTCACATCCGAGTGGAGAAGTGCAACTGAAGCACAAAATTAATCTGATGCTGAGCAAAAATTACAATAAGAAGCATATTAGATCTGCGTTTAAAAAACACAGCAAGATATTTCGTATGCGTTTTATGTTTTCTTTCTGTGTGAAAAACCAGAATTCTGTGTTAACGCGACCCCTGCATTTTGATGTATCCTGAATAGGTACACAAAAAGGTAGAAATATGCAATATCCTTC
>NW_025539500.1:0-12654 GCF_020615455.1 Coregonus clupeaformis
CTACCCTCCTGTAGGTTTTTGCTCCAACCCCAGTTATAACTAACCTGATTCATCTTATCAACCAGCTAATTATTAGAATCAGGTGCACTAGATTAGGGTTGTACTGAAAACCTACTGGACAGTAGCTCTCCAGGAACAGGGTTGAGGGCCCTGTTCCTAAATAGTACCAGTTAGGGGTTCGTTGGCCTGTAACCATAGAGCAGGGTTCTTCAATTCCGGTCCTGGAGGGCCGAAACACCTCTGTTTTTCATCCTCTCCTTCTAATCAGGGGCTAATTCAGACCTGGGACACCAGGTGCGTGCAATTAACTACCAGGTAGAAATAAAAAAACAGAAGTGTTTCGGCCCTCAGGACCGGAATTGAAGAACCCTGCCATAGAGGAACCCTTTTTGAAGGTTCGACAAAGAAACCATGCTCATAGGGTTAAATGGAACCTGTATGGTGTATAAAGAACCCTTTCCTAAGGTTCTATAAATAACCATTAAAAAGGTTCTATAGCACCAAATAAGGGTTCCGCTATATTACAACCCTTATTTTTATTCCGGTCAGCCATATTATATTGTCAAAATTCCATAGGTGTGATTATTGTCTTAATTGACAAGTTGAATCAAGTGAGCTACTGCTGGGGGTCCCTGACAAGAAATTGAGAATCACTGACTGATTTAGTCAACTGCACTAAATTGACACACGATCATACATGCGTCTTCCACAAGACATCAGCACCAGCCATTGTCATCCAACATGCAAACGCATAACACCACACATTAGATAAACTGGAATGAGACTCTCGCTCACGGTTGTTGCACAAAAAGAGCTGTGGCAACAATGCCCCGAAATATTCTAATGAGCCACCTCCACTACATTTTAATTATCACTAAAAGAGCAAATAACCCTTTCGTGAACTTTAAAGAACCATTGAAGAGCTCAAAGGGTTATTTTAGTCATGGTGCCACATAGAATCATCACCCCCCCTTCCCAAATAACCCTTGCGAAACCCTCATTTTGTAATGTGTATGGTGTGGGTGCATTTACCTGGCTTGGTTTAGGTCCACTGAACCACTTAGTGGATAAGGTAAACGGCAATAAATACACAGCCATTCTGAGTGATCAGTTCAACCTATAGACGGGTTGGTTGTTTAGTAACAAAAACCAACACGTGCACAACTATCGGGCAAAACAGACAGGTTTGGCTTAGAATGTTGACAACATGTAAACTAGAGGTTGACATGGGAACAGGACTACCGCGGGTTCTAGAGTCAAGTTTGGGACAGGACAGGACAGGATCGACAGTCCACAGGAACGGGTAGTACAGGAATAGTTATGAACTGAGTTATTTTATTAGGGGGGTATAAATACGTAATGTGTGGAGCATTTCACAAAAGGCCTAATATAGTTTAGTTAATACAAAAATAAAAAAAGTAATTTCCCCCTTACCCATTCCGTTGACTCACTCTAGTGCCTTGCTCCAGTTGTAGCTAGTCACTACTTTCCCTCAGATGTACGCAGCGAGCAGCGACGTACACAATTACACGTCCATATCTATGAGTTCATATCTGCCAGCTTTTACTAGCAGAAGTGACTTTTCGTAGCAGGTTAGGATAATTAATGTGGCAGGTTAGGAGATTTAACGTGGCAGGTTAGGATAATTAGGTTAAGGTTAGGAAAAGGCTTAGGGTTAGAGTTAGCTAAAATGCTAAAATTGTCCCGACGTGACTCAAACATATCTAGCTACAACAAGGCTTGCCCTGAGAACAGTCTTGGTTTCCACTAATGCGATTCTGCCGCAGAGCCGGGACAGACGAGCAGCTAGGAGGAAGCTATTTCTGATTTCTGCACATAAAGAGAGTGGTGTAAAGTACTTAAGTAAAACGTTTTTTGGGGTATCTGTACTTTACTATTTATATTGTTGTCAACGTTTACATTTACTTCACTACATTCCTAAAGAAAATAATGTACTTTTTACTCCATACATTTTCCCTGACACCCAAAAGTACTCGTTACATTTTGACAGGAAAATGATCCAATTCACACACCTATCAAGAGAACATCCCTGGTCATCCCTACTGCCTCTGATCTGGCGGACTCACTAAACACAAATGCTTCGTTTGTAAATTATGTGGCGCTGGCTTTCCGTCAATAAAAAATAAATATACAATTGTGCCATCTGGTTTGCTTAATATAAGGAATTTGAAATGGTTTATACTTTTACTTTTGATACTTAAGTACATTTGAGCAATTCCATTTACTTTTGATACATAAGTATATTTAAAACCAAATATTTTTAGACTTTTACTCAAGTAATATTTTACTGGGTGACTTTCACTTTTACTTGAGTCATTTTTTATTAAGGTATCTTTATTTTTACTCAAGTATGACAATTGAGTACTTTTCCCCACCACTGCATAAAGATGAGCACGGACGGGACGGGAGTGATTTCTATCGAAATGGGACAGGAAAGTTCCAGGGTTATAAAACTGTCACGGGATCAGGACAGTACAGGGAAAAATTTGACAGGACAAGAGAGGACAGGAACTACTATTCACTCCTTGTTCAACCTCTAACGTAAACTATATTTCGTCTTCAATGTTAATTGAAAACATAAAAACATTTGCACAATGAGCACTTGTGCAACACACTGCCTTCTGCCCCATTGAAGCGCGTGCATCTTTTCCGTGATGTTGTCAGCTAACCCATCTATGGTGAATAATGTATATCCTGATGGGAGTGGTCTCTTCCAGGATGACAATGCCCCCATCCACAGGGCACGAGTGATCACTGAATGGTTTGATGAGCATGAAAACGATGTAAACCATATGCCATGGCCGTCTCAGTCACCAGATCTCAACGCAATTGAACACTTCTGGGAGATTCTGGAGCGGTGCCTGAGACAGCGTTTTTCATCACCATCAACAAAACACCAAATTATGGAATTTCCTGTGGAAGAATGGTGTTGCATCCCTCGAATAGAGTTCCATACACTTGTAGAATCTATCCCAAGGCGCTTTGAAGCTGTTCTGGTGGCTCGTGGTGGACCAACAGCCTATTAAGACACTTTATGTTGGTATTTCCTATATTTTGGATGTTACCTGTATGTTCTGTAACCAAACTCCCCACTCTCCCAATTCTACTCATGAATCACCTTGGCCACTTAGCCTATACCGTGAGAGTAGAGAGCTGCCCCCGGTCCCTGGAACCAGCTTTTAGCCACTCCATTAGCTAGCTGCCCTATCGGCCACAGTGAATCACTGCGCTGGTGACCTGAATGGGCAGCATTTCCACCAGCCAGATTAGCGATTAGCTCGGCTAGCACCTCCACAGATTAGGGCGGTGACATGCACACACACGCACATGCACACCCACCCTGCCTGTGTCTTCTGCTCAGTAATATGGCCTAGCCTTCTCACTCAGGTTTGATTGCCTATTGACCCTGGAGCCAGTGTGTGTGATCCCCAGAGCCACGGGCCACTGCCCCACACAGACACTGATCATTTCCCCTCACACACCATTACTGTCTCTGGCATAGAAGGCGGTGGAGGGGGTCGAGGTGAGTGTGTGTATGTGTGTTGGTGTGCTGGTGTGCTTTCCATTCAAGCGTGGGTGCAAGAGTGTGTGTGTGTGTGTGTGTGTGTGTGTGTGTGTGTGTGTGTGTGTGTGTGTGTGTGTGTGTGTGTGTGTGTGTGTGTGTGTGTGTGTGTGTGTGTGTGTGTGTGTGTGTTTGTTGGGGTGACTGGACTCTTTCTGCTTCAGGCCAAGCTAGGTATCCCCCTTTCCCATTCCTTCCATTGATGCGTAAAAAACCTGAAGAAGCATGTAGCATAGAGGCGAATAAAACAGACAACAGCTCTCACTCCCTCTCCACCACCCTCTCCCTTCTCATGCTTACTCATACATCCAACCCCAATGGACTCCCTTCCCTCCACTGCAGCAAAGATAGAATACAGGAGCAAAAATAATATATATATATATATATATAAATAAAAACAAGCAATGGGGGGTTTCAACAAGTTTTGGGTTCCAGGGAGAAACTGCTCACTTGTATTATCTGTGAAGATGGCCAAACAGCTGTCCAGTCAAGGGTACAGAATGTAGACTTAGTTCAAATCAAGGGGTACTGTACAGTATGTAACAGTAGCACACTATGTGTGTACATGTGTGTATCTGACCATGTGTGTGGTAGTCTGGTATTACACTCTGCCTTGGACCTTAGCTGTCAGTCAATCAAGAGGGAGGTTCAACCTCCTCCTCCTCCTCCTTCTTCTCCTCCTTCTCCTTCTCCTCCTCTTCCTCCTCCTCCTCCTCCTCCTCCTCCATCCCATTCAATTCATCCTCCAGCCTTGGACACAACCTAACGCCTACAGCCGGGTCATCCAGTAGACGGTTGCAGGCAGGATATAGCCTAAGCAGTAAGAGTGTGGGCACGTTCGACATTGCAGACGACTTTAAAGGCAAGTGACACTGACTAATCTACAAATCATTTTGCATCATAAATAACTATTCAATATTATTTGTAGATCAGAGAGTCGGTCACAATTTACCCATGATACATCACGGTTTCGATGCACTCCAACACGGCCAATCTCAGTTAGGATCATGCATGGGGTCATGGTCTAGCTCTCTGTTTAAGGGAGATGACAGTGCCACCCTCTATAACCCTCTATAACACTATGACACTAAGAAGGTGAGGGGTGAGAGCCTGTAATCTCATCTCCCGCCTCACAACAACAACAACAGCTTTCACATGGCCGACGGCAGCCATTTTAAGGCGAGGCTGAAATTAAATGTTTGCATCATTTTGGTATTTTGGTCCTTTAATATTAGTACTTTCAAAAGGTACAAATAAAAATGTCAAACATATGATGTAAATGCATATTTTATTTTATTTATCATACTACTGTCATAAAAATGTCACTGAATTTTAACCACATTCGAATGGACATAAACCCATTATTCAAAACTCACTACATGTAATGATACATAATTTAAAAGACAATTTCATAGAGATTGTTCCTAACTAAATGAAACCAAAATAATTAGGCTAACTTCATCCAGTGTGCAGAAAAATTAATTTGTGGTATATGCAAATATTCACATATTTAATTAGATATAGAATCATGTGCATGTTTTAACACAATATTTCAGAAAAGTTGTAATACAAAAAAGTAGTATATTGGTGTCTATATTCAACTGGTTCATTGCCTATTAGGGTGCCTATTAGGGGTGTGGTGCCCCGCCTTATACTAAAAGGTGGAATGAGGACTGAGTGTTCCAGAACTCTCTAAAGAGCAGAGTTGTCCTTAAACACAACAGCCAGAACAACATCAAAATGACTAAAACATGTTTAATTTGTTTATGCACTAAGAAAAGAGAGAGAGAGAGAGAGAGAGAGAGAGAGAGAGAGAGAGAGAGAGAGAGAGAGAGAGAGAGAGAGAGAGAGAGAGAGAGAGAGAGAGAGAAGAGAGAGAGAGAGAGAGAGAGAGAGAGATAGAGAGAGAGAGAGAGAGAGAGGAAGCAATGATCCAGGGGCTGTTCCTCTCTGATTAATGCCCTCCTTGCCTGGTCCGTGAGTTTTGGTGGGCGAGCCCTTTCTTGGCAGGTTTGTTGTGGTGCCATATTCTTTACATTTTTTAATAATGGGTTCTAGTAACTGATATTTTTAGCCAGATCCTAATTGGTTTGTCAAATTGTATGTTCCTTTTGATGGCATAGAAGGCCCTTCTTGCCTTGTCTCTCAGATCGTTCACAGCTTTGTGGAAGTTACCTGTGGCGCTGATGTTTAGGCTGAGTTATGTATAGTTTTGTTGTGTGCACTAGGGCAACAGTGTCAATATGAAATTTGTATTTGTGGTCCTGGCAACTGGTCCTTTTTTAGAACACCATTATTTTTGTCTTACTGAGATTTACTGTCATGGCCCAGGTCTGACAGAATATGTGCAGAAGGTCTAGGTGCTGCTGTAAGCCCCTCCTTGGTTGGGGACAGAAGTACCAGATCATCAGCAAACAGTAGACATTTGACTTCAGATTCTAGTAGGGTGAGACCGGGTGCTGCAGACTGTTCTAGTGCCCTCACCAATTACGTTGATATAAATTATATGTTGAAGAGGGTGGGGCTTAAACTGCATCCCTGTCTCACCCCGCCATGGCTCTGCCAAAAGAAATCTGTGTGTTTTTTGCCAATTTTAACTGCACCCTTGTTGTTTGTGTACATGGATTATATAATGTCATATGTTTTTCCCCAACACCACTTTCCATCAATTTATATACCGACCCTCATGCCAAATTGAGTCAAAAGCTTTTTGAAGTCAACAAAGCATGAGAAGACTTTTGCCTTTGTTTTGGTGTGTTTGTTTGTTTGTCAATTTGGGTGTGCAGGGTGAATATAATGGACTGTCGTACGGTAATTTGGTAAAAAGCCAATTTGACATTTGCTCAGTACATTGTTTTCACTGAGGAAATGTACAAGTTTGCTGTTAATGATAATGCAGAGGATTTTCTCAAGGTTGCTGTTGACACATATCCATCAGTAGTTATTGGGGTCAAATTTGTCTAAACTTTTGTGGATTGGGGTTATCAGTCCTTGGTTCCAAATATTGGGGAAGATGCCAGAGCTGAAGATGATGTTAAAGAGTTTAAGTATAGCCAATTGGAATTTGTGGTCTGTATATTTTATCATTTCATGTTTGATACCATCAACACCACATACCTTTTTGGGTTGGAGAGTTTGTATTTTGTCCTGTAGTTCATTCAATGTAATTGAAGAATCCAGTGGGTTCTGGTAGACTATAGTAGCTAATTCTAAGATTTTAATTCATCATGTATATGTTTTTGCTGTTTGTTCTTTGTTATAGAGCCAAAATGATTGGAGAAGTGGTTTATCCACACATCTCCATTTTGGATAGATAACTCTTCATGTGGTTGTTTGTTTAGTGTGTTTCAATTTTCCCAGAAGTGGTTTGATTCTATGGATTATTCAATTACATTGAGCTGATTTCTGACGTGATGTTCCTTCTTTTTCCGTAGTGTATTTCTGTATTGTTTTAGTGATTCAACATAGTGAAGGCGTAGACTCATGTTTTCTGGGTTTCCGTGTTTTTGGTTGGATAGGTTTCTCAATTTCTTTCTTAGGTTTTTGCATTCTTCATCAAACCATTTGTCATTGTTGTAAATTTTCTTTGGTTGTCTGCTTGAGATTGCTAGATTTGATAGGGAAGCTGAAAGGTCAAATTGTCACGAGTTACAAAGCCAGAACCCAGAAGCAGACCAGGACAAGGTAAGTTGAAACGAAGGTGAGTGTTTATTTACAAATTCAAGAGTGATGCTGAATAATCCAGGGAACAGAGCGGGCGGCGTTGGTTAGTTGTTGGGGGATGCAGTGGTTGATCCAATCATGGCTCGGCAGCCGCCGACCACCAGGCAGAGGTTGGATGAAGGTTCCGGACGAGTGACTGCAGATGGAACAAAACGGAGGTAAGTAAACAACAAACCAACAAGGTGCAAAACAACAAAACTAACGCTAGAAGCTCTAAGACTGATACTCTGGTAAACCTACTGTTCATGGCTAACCGATCCGGCAGGGAATGGATGTTAGGCCAGAGCCTAAGAAGGGTGATGATCAGGACCAGGTGTGCAGATTGCTGATGGGATGCAGGTGCGGAAATCAAGAGAGCTCCCGGAGCGTTCCAGAACCCTCGGGAAACTGGAGATCACGAGCAGAAAAACTAGTCCACAGACAGGACCCGACTCAGACTGCCGGGATCGTTACAGTACCCCCCTCCGGCCCGAACGCCACCGGGCGGACTCCCGGAGCGCCAGGATGGAGGCGGTAGAAGTCACGGATGAGGTCAGCATCTAGGATCTGTCGCCGCGAATCCAACTCCTCTCTTCAGGACCATACCCCTCCCAGTCCACGAGATACGGAAACCCCGGCCCCGCCGTCTGGAATCCATAATGCGTCGCACCGTGTAGGCAGGACCACCTCCGATCATCCGAGGAGGAGGAGGAGGAGGCGGAGGAGGCAACAGAGGACTGAGGAAAACAGGCTTGAGGCAGGAGACATGAAAGGTGGGATGGACTCTGAGCGTCTCGGGAGTTTGAGTCGAACTGCCACCGGATTGATCACCTTCTCCACCACAAACGGACCAATGAACTCGGTAACAACTTCCTAGACTCAGTCCGTAAAAGGAAGATCCCGTGTGGCCAACCAGACCCTATCTCCGATGGTGCAGGTGGGAGCGGGATCCGGCGACGATTCGCCTGGAGCTGATACGGTCCGAAACTCTAAGGAGTGCCTTTCTGGCCCGATGCCAGGTCCGGTGGCAACGACGAATATGGGCCTGAACAGAAGGCACTGAGAGCTCCTTCTCCGGAGAAGGGAACAAGGGAGGTTGGTAGCCATACAGGCACTGGAAGGGAGACATCCCAGTGGCAGATGTAGGGAGAGTATTGTGGGCATACTCAACCCAAGGCAACTGAGAGACCCAGGAGGTGGGGTTGGAAGAGGCCAGGCAGCGTAGCGTGGATTCCATCTTCTGGTTGGCTCTCTCCGCCTGACCATTAGATTGGGGGTGAAAACCAGATGTGAGACTGACTGTAGCTCCAATGGCCAAACAGAAGGACTTCCAGACAGCAGAGGTAAACTGAGGGGCCACGGTCGGAAACGATATCACTGGGCAACCCGTGGACCCTGAAAACCTCCCCTAACCAGGATCTCGGACGTCTCCGAGGCAGAGGGAAGCTTGGCAATGGGCACAAAGTGGGCGAACTTGCTGAATCTGTCCACGATAGTCAGAACGACCGTGTTTCCCTCAGAAGCGGGCAACCCAGTGACAAAGTCCAGGGCCAGATGCGACCATGGTCGCCGGGGAATAGGAAGGGGGTGAAGTAGTCCAGAGCTGGGCCGATTGGTACTCTTATTCTGCGCACACACTGGACAGGCAGCAACATAACCCCGAGTATCCTCGGCCATGGCAGGCCACCAAAAAGCGTCTGCGAAGAAACGCCATCGTCCGAGCCACGCCAGGGTGACAAGCCATCTTGCTGGCGTGGGACCATTTGAGGACCGCAGGACGAACCGACTCAGGCACAAACAACCGACCCGGGTGGACCGTTACCGGGACCGGGCTGCGTCCGAAGAGCCGCCATCACCTCCTCCTCAATCTTCCACCTAACAGCTCCCACGACGCAGTTCCAGGGGAGAATTGTCTCGGTCTTGGACCCACTCTCCTCCGTCTTGGAGAACATCCGAGACAAGGCGTCCGCCTTGCCGTTCTTAGATCCAGGTCGGAACGTCAGGGAAAAAATTGAATCGTCCGAAAAACAACGACCACCTGGCCTGGCGGGGAGTTGAGACGTCTAGCCGATTGCACGTAAGCAAGATTCTTGTGGTCAGTCCAGACAATAAACGGCTGCTCCGCCCCCTCCAACCAGTGGCGCCACTCCTCCAAGGCAAGTTTCACCGCGAGAAGCTCCCGGTTACCCACATCGTAATTCCTCTCCGCAAGTCGAAAAGGCGACGAGAGTAGTAGGCGCAGGGATGGAGTTTACTGTCCGTGGAGCATCGCTGCGACAGGATGGCGCCAACTCCCACATCAGACGCGCGTCCCACTTCAACGACGAACTGACGGGCGTGTCCGGTTGAGAGAGAATCGGTGCGTTGGTGAATCGCCTCTTCAAATCCAGAAACGCTTCGATCCGCCTCCGGATTCCACTTGAAGCTCCTGATACTGGAAGTCAAGGCCGTTAACGGAGCGGCCACACGGCTGTAATCCCGGATGAATCTGCGGTAGAAATTCGCAAACCCCAAAAATCTCTGGAGCTGCAATCTCGGTACCGGGCTGGGCCCATTCCAGAACCGCTCTAACCTTCTCCTGGTCCATCCTAATCTCTCCCCTGGAGATGATGTACCCGAGAAAGGATGTCGTGTGGGCGTGAAACTCGCACTTCGGCCTTCACGAACAGGCGATTCTCCAACAATCGCTGCAGAACCTGCCGGACATGCTGGACGTGGTCGGAAGGTTCCTTCGAGAAGATCAGAATGTCATCCAGGTAAACAAACACAAAGAGACCGATCATATCTCTCAGGACGTCGTTCACCATACTCTGGAATACCGCTGGAGCATTGGTCAGTCCAAACGGCATCACCTGATACTCGAAGTGACCCATCGGTGTATTGAAACCCGTCAACCACTCGTCTCCCTCTCTGATCCGGACCATGCTTGATACGCATTGCGTAGGTCTAGCTTGGTGAACACCGTAGCACCCTGTAAGGAGTCGAAGGCAGAACTCATCAAGGGCAGGGGATACTTGTTCTTGACCGTGATGTCATTCAACCCCGATAATCAATACACGGTCGAAGAGAGCCATCCTTCTTACCCACAAAGAAGAATCCTGACCCCCAGGGGTGATGACGAGGACGAACGAGACCAGCAGCTAGGGACTCCTTGATGTAGGTCTCCAAAGCCTCACGTTCAGGGCGGAGATACTGTATAACCTTCCCTTGGGGTAGACAGCTCCAGGGAACAGGTTGATGGCACAATCATATGGTCGGTGGGGAGGGAGTGACAGAGCCTTCTGCTTACTGAACACTTCCCCCCCAAATCGTGATATGTCTCGGGGAACCAGGGACAAATCTGGGGGTTTAGCCTCACTCACCTGACTGGGAACCGAATGGGGACAGGCAGTCTTGAGACAGTTAGCATGACAATCAAGGCTCCAACTTCGTTACCTTGCCCGTCACCCAATCGAACGTGGGATTGTGTTCCTTCAGCCAGGGGTATCCAAGGACCAGAGGAACATGGGAAGACGGCAGAATGAAGAATGAAATCATCTCCGAATGATTCCCGACAACAGCATCTTAACCGGTTCAGTCCTCATCGGATATTCGTGCCAGACTACTGCCGTTCAGAGTGGTCGCTTCAATGGCTTCCGCAATTGCTCCTTGGAAAGCCCCAGCTGTTCCACCAACTCGGCATCAAGAAAGCTTCCATCGCACCTGAATCGATAAAAGCGTTAATCGCTAAGCTCTGATTCCTGTTCACAAGGGTAGCCGGAAACGGGGTCTGACAGAGGTACTGAGAGGTTGAAACTGGCTCGCTAAAAGTCCTCCCAACTTTAGCGAGCCGGGCAGTTTGACGACCGCCGGGAACAAGTGGAGATGTAATGTCCCGAGCTACCACAGTAGAGGCAGCAGTTGGTCTTACGTCTATGTTGACGCTCCTCCTTGGTTAACCCGTGCCGCCCCACTTGCATGGGTTCAGAATCGGGAGAGAGGACCTCTCCACTAATCCTTTGTGGTGGAGAATGATCGACGTGTTCTGGTCACCACCCGACCCGACTGGGAACTGAGAAGCTGATCGATTGGACGGACCCCATTGCTTCTCCCTCCTTCGCTCTCGGACTCGATTATCCACCCGAATAGACAAGGCTACCAAGCTGTCCAGGTCACTAGGCTCCGGATAGGAGATCAACTCATCCTTGAGCTGCTCCGACAGACCCTGGTAAAGGCCGCTTGCAGAGACTCCTCATTCCACCCACTCTCCACAGCCAACGTCTTGAACTTCGATCACGAAGTCGCCACGCTGCAGTTCCTTGGTGAAGCGAAAACAGGCGCCAGCTGCGTCCCTCCCTCGGACGGAATGGTCGAAGAGCTTCCTCATCTCGGCCGTGAACCCCTGGTATGAAGCCATGCAGGGGTCTTGCTCGTTCCCAAACGGCTGAAGCCCACTCCAGCGCTCGACCACGCAGCAACTCAATCACAAAGGCTATCCTAGCCTTGTCTGTGGCATAAGAGTAGGGCTGTAGATCGAACACTAACCCACACTGCATAAGGAACGAAACGGCATCCTTCCCAGCTCCTCATATTTATCCGGCGTCGGAACCTTGGGCTCACGGAAGGACACAGCTCCAGACGCGGCAGGCGAGATGGGTGAAACCGGTAGTGGATCCTCCACCGAAAACTTGCGCTGGTTCTGGACCTCCGTCAGACCGGGTAGAAAGGTTCCGAACTGACAACGCTATCTCCTGTAGTGCCGTGCTATGTTGTCCCAACATCTTCTCCTGATGGGAAATGGCATGGCGAACAGAGTCCAGGTCCGCTGGGTTCATTACTGGCCGGATCGTTCTGTCACGAGTTACAAAGCCAGAACCCAGAAGCAGACCAGGACAAGGTAAGTTGAAACGAAGGTGAGTGTTTATTTACAAATTCAAGAGTGATGCTGAATAATCCAGGAACAGAGCGGGCGGCGTTGGTTAGTTGTTGGGGATGCAGTGGTTGATCCAATCATGGCTCGGCAGCCGCCCGACCACCAGGCAGAGGTTGGATGAAGGTTCGGACGAGTGACTGCAGATGGAACAAAACGGAGGTAAGTAAACAACAAACCAACAAGGTGCAAAACAACAAAACTAACGCTAGAAGCTCTAAGACTGATACTCTGGTAAACCTACTGTTCATGGCTAACGATCCGGCAGGGAATGGATGTTAGGCCAGAGCCTAAGAAGGGTGATGATCAGGACCAGGTGTGCAGATTGCTGATGGGATGCAGGTGCGGAAATCAAGAGAGCTCCCGGAGGCGTTCCAGAACCCCTCGGGAAACTGGAGATCACGAGCAGAAAAAACTAGTCCACAGACAGGACCCGACTCAGACTGCCGGGATCGTTACA
>NW_025539501.1:0-12645 GCF_020615455.1 Coregonus clupeaformis
TGTGACACTCTGGCTCTATGGACTTTTATTTTGAGCCAGGGGTTGTTATTTTTCTGTTGGGTGTATTTCTATGTTTGCTTTTCTGTTGGGTTGGTTTCTATGTTTGGTCATTGACTCCCAACTCGGAGGTAACGAAAGTCAATGCTGTCGGCTCGTTATCTCTGATTGGGAGCCATATTTAAACTGGGTGTTTTCACTTTGTCCTTTGTGGGTTATTGTTCCATGTTTCAGTCATTAGCGACTGTGGACTTCACTTGGTCATTTGTTTGTTGTTTTTCGTGGTTGCTTTAATAAATAAAGTCATCAGTGTTCACTCCACGCTGCTGCGAATTATTGGTCCGCTTCTTCAGACGATCGTGACAGAATAACCCACCTAGAAGGACCAAGCAGCGTGTCCAGGAGCAAGACAGCTGGACATGGGAGGAAGCGCCTGGTAAGGAGATCGAGAGGCTGGCGATGGCCCAGGTGGGCAAATCGTGGTCCTGGGAGGACATGCTCGGGGGCAAGGGACCTTGGGGGAAGATCAAGGCCCTGGCGAGAGAGGAGCACACAAGGCGTCAGCAGGCCACTCATCGTTGGAAGGACGAGGCAACCCCAGGTAAAGAGTTTTTGGGGGGGCGCATGGCTTGGGCGGCTGGGCAGCAGGAGGCTGCCACAGGGAGACTGGAGAGAAGGCTATCGGATTACGGGGCCATTGGCGAGTAGAGGAAGGGAAGTTGTTGCGGCAGGGCGTGAGAGACTGATGTGTGTTACCAGTCCGGTCCGGCCCGTTCCTGATCCCCAGTTAAAGCCAGTGGTGTGTGTTCCGAGCACGGACCTGTTCCTACTCACGATCAAGCCCACGGTGTGCGTCGCCAGCCCAGCCGGCCTGATTCCTGCTCCACGCACAGAGGATCACGGTGGCGTCGACATGCCCTGCCCGGCTGTTCCTGCTCCACGCACCTGGAGGGATACGGTGTGGCGTCGACAGCCCTGCCCGGCCTGTTCCTGCTCTCCCACGCACCAAGGATACGGTGTCGTGCCGACAGCCTGCCCGGCCTGTTCCTGCTCCCACGCACCGGGGACAAGAATACGGGTGTGCTGTCGACAGCCCGGCCCGGCCTGTTCCGCCACTGCGCACCAGGGAAGTACTGGTGGCGCGTCGCCAGCCCGGTCCGGCCTGTTCCTGCCACTGACTAAGTCCTACGGTGCGCGTTCGCCAGCCCGACCGGCCTGTTCCTGCCACCCGCACCAAAAGTCTACGGTCGTCGCCAGCCCGACCGGCCTGTTCCTGCCACCCGCACCAAGTCTACGGTGCTGAGTCGCCAGCCGACCTGGCCTGTTCCGCCACTCGCACCAAACTGACGGTGCGCGGCGCCAGCCCGGTCCGGCCTGTTCCTGCCACCCGCTACGCAAGTCTCACGGTGTGCGTTCGGCCAGCCCGGTCCGGCCTGTTCCTGCTCGCACTAGCCCTGAGATGCGTGTCCTCAGCTGGGACCACCAGTTCCGGCACCACGCATCAGGCCTACGGTGTGCGTCCCCAGGGCCAAGCATGCCCTGTTGCTGCTTTCCCGCCCACACTAGCCCTGAGATGCGTGTCCTCAGCCCGGTACCTCCCAGTTCCGGCACCACGCATCAGGCCTACGATGCGTCCCCAGGGCCAAGCATGCCCGCTGCTGCTTCCCGCGCTAGCCCTGAGATGCGTGTCCTCAGCCCGGTACCTCCAGTTCCGGCACCACGCATCAGGTCTACGGTGCGTCCCCAGGGCCAAGCATGCCCTGTTGCTTCTCCCCGCACTAGCCCTGAGATGCGTGTCCTCAGCCCGGTACCTCCAGTTCCGGCACCACGCACCAGGCCTACGGTGCGCCTCAGACGGCCAGAGTCTGCCGCCGTCCAACGCGGGCCTGAACTGTCCGTCTGCCCAACGCCGTCTGAACTGCTCCCGTCTGCCCAACGACGCCTGAACTGTCCGTCTGCCCAACGCCCGTCTGAACTGCCCGTCTGCCCAACGGGGCGCCTGAACTGCCCGTCTGCCCAACGCCAGTCTGAACTGTCCGTCTGCCCAACGCCGTCTGAACTGCCCGTCTGTACTGAGCCTGCAAAAAGCCGCCCGTCTGCCATGAGCCTTCAGGAGCCGGTCCCGCCAGACCCGAGCCGCTAGAGCTCTCCGCACGGACAGGATCAGCGGGAGCCTTCCGCCAGACAGGATCAGCCAGAGCCTTTCCCGCCAGACAGGATCAGGCCAGAGCCTTCCGCCAGACAGGAGACCAGAGCCGTCCGCCAGACAGGATCAGCCAGAGCCTTCCGCCAGACAGGATCAGCTAGAGCCTTCCGCCAGACAGGATCAGCCAGAGCCTTCCGCCAGCCAGGATCCGCCAGAGCGTCCAGCCGGGATCGCCAGCCAGCCAGGATCCGCCAGAGCCAGCCAGCCAGGATCCGCCATTTAGTCCGGTACTGCCCCTTAGCCCGGTGCTGTCCCTTATCCTGGGTGCTGCCCCTTATCCTGGTGCTGTCCCTTATCCTGGTGCTGCCCCTTAGTCCGGTGCTGCCCCCTTAGTCCGGTGCTGCCCCTTAGTCCGGGTGCTGCCCCTGAGTCCGGTACTGCCCCTAGCCCGGTGCTGCCCCTTAGTCCGAGTGCGCTGAGTCCGGTGTGCCTCTTAGTCCGGTGCTGCCCCTTAATCCTGTGGGGTTTAGTTGGGGGGTGGTCATTTTGGGAGGAGGCTACGTAAGCAGGTAGTGACTATGGTGGGGTGGGGACTACACCAGTGCCAGAGCCGCCACCATGGACAGATCGCCACCCAGACCCTCCCCTAGACTGTATGCTGGTGCGCGGAGTTCGCACCTTTAGGGGGTACTGTGACACTCTGGGCTCTATGGACTTTTATTTTGAGCCAGGGTTGTTATTTTTTCCTGTTGGGTGTATTTCTATGTTTGCTTTTCTGTTGGGTTAGTCTATGTTTGGAGTCATTGACTTCCCAATCGCGAGGTAACGAAGTGTCAGCTGTCGGCTCGTTATCTCTGATTGGGAAAGCCATGTATTTAAACTGGGTGTTTTCACTTTGTCTTTGTGGGTTATTGTTCCATGTTTCCAGTCATTGCGACGTGGACTTCACTTCCCGTCATTTGTTTGTTGTTTTTCGTGGTTGCTTTAATAAAATAAAGTCATCATGTTCACTCCACGCGCTGCGTATTGGTCCGCTTCTTCAGACGATCGTGACATGACTGTATTGACTGTATTGGTGACAGGGAAAAGTATTACATTCAGTGGGGTTAAAGAATGCTTCCGAGGGTCAAAGATAATGGATTCTGAAAGGTGAAATGTAAATTGACCTTGGTATGTATGGGTGACAGCGCGAATGAGGGTTACAAATAGGCCAAATGTGTGTATCATGCTGCATTTACACAATCGCTGAAGGGTGGTTGAATTTGGAGTGTTGTGGATTGTAGTAAAGTGTTAGTACGGCGTCGAAGAGCGAGGGACACTAAAGGGCGAACCATCATCACATTAGTAAACTATTTTGGTAGAAGGGGGCCACAGGGCATTGGGAAAGTACAACCAACGAGGCAAGAGATAGCATAGTTTGAGTTTTCGACGCCATGAAGCATGTTGGAGGTGATTGAATGGTAGCAGTGCGGCTAGGAAAAGCCCTAGGGTTTAAATCTTATGGGATTTTATTTCGTTTTATGTACTGGATTGTGGAATTCCACCTGGGAAGGGAGCAGTCACAAATGAGGTTATTGGGGGCTTGTCTGAAAGGGGGGATCATGAGATGTGGGAATAGAGAGTGAGAATTTCAATTTAAATTGTTTGGACTGATTAAGAGGTATCAAAATTGAAACTAACTAAATGTGTACTTTTTCTTCCCAGGAAAAAGGGGGGAGTGATTTTCTCTTTTCTTTCAAATATTTTCTGAGGACTATAAATAAGGCCTGGCCATTTTTTGTTTGTTTATTGTTTTACTATATGGTGTTCAAATAACCACAAACAAACCACTTAGTATGAAATGTTAGCTGTATAGGATTTTTTATTTGTATTTTAGGTTTTTCAAGGGATGGAAGTGAAATATCTAAAAGGTGAACACATGTAATTTGGGTTTATTTACTGAGGGATAAGTAAATACTTGATTTATTTTGAAAAGAGCTGTACTAATGACATACCGTACACTTGGGATACAACATTTATGAAATGTGTTGACGGTTGTTAATGAGTGGTATACTATTGATGGAACAATTAATTGAATGATTTCAATGACCTCTGCAAGCTGTCCTGTGGCTTTATAGTGGGGACTTGATCACCCGTACTGTAAATACTAGGAGGCATGCTGAATTGGGGGTTGGTCATAATAAGGAATTGTGAGGAAGTATATAATTTGGCATTAATCCTATACATCATTCCAAACAGGAGAGATAGTCTTGAAGGAGAGATATCCTTGAATAATGTTATGGAATGCAAATGGGTTAAGATATCATCAAGGGTTGTCATTTTAAGTTCAGTTATTATTTTAGGTTTTTGAACACATGAATCACGATGTGATGCATGTGTCCAAAGGGGGAAGTTGGTTTTAACTTGTTTTAATGTTTTGGGTTTTGGGGGGTTTACAGGATTTTTGAATTGGTTTTAATGTTTTTAATGTTTTTATGGAGCAGTAGTAGTAGTAGTGTTATGGGTTAGGTTAAATATATATTTTTTGTGATAGGAGGCAGGTGTAGAGGGGGTCTGTTTATGAAATGAGTGGACTGCAACAAGCTGCAAGCTAGTGCGCTGCATAATCTCAAAGCTTCTCCTGACAGATGAGAGGACATAGGTAGCATACTGTGTCTCACCAAACCTAACAATGTTCTTAAGACTTTTTCCCATGGGTGAAGGGAAGTAGACATACTGTGTCTCACTAACCTAGACAATGTTCTTAAGACTTTTTCCCATGGGTGAAGGGAACTCTGCCCAACGGAGTAGGATAATCTGAGTATTTTCTGTGCCCTGAGACTGTGATGGTAAAGACTACGGAAGAAAGAGCTGGAAAGACCCTATGTGGAGGGGCCCGTACCAGGTGTTGTTGGCTACCTCAATGACGGTAAAAGTGGCAGAGACAGATACTTAGATCCATGTTTCCCACTATAGGAGTGTTCCAACCCCAGAGAGAGGAAGATGGCCCCCATTGGGTAGCATTGTTGTCTTTGGGTTTGTCTCTGTGTTTGTGTCTTTTTGCAGTGTAACTCTGAGCTTCCCTATGGGTAGGCTGATAGAAGGACACTCTTCGCTGACCGATGTCGAGTAGAGATTGAGAGGGACTCTGGCTGATCCGGAGACCCTAGTGACGGAAGAAGGTTAACAGCTAAAGTGACCATACATCGTCGTCCAGGTTCCCAACGGCCGGTACGGATAGATGGGGAGCGTGACCTGGTACTCATCTAAACCATTGTACCAGAGTGAGGGAACCGATGACTGAGAGATGAGAGAGCTGAGGATGCTAGGCGAGAATCAGATGGGGGAGGATGGGAATTACTGATGAGCTACGTGTTCTTGCTGATTCCTCGCGGAGGGGCAGATCTTCGAGGACTTTCGAGACCTTGAGACTTCAAGACCTTCCTAGATCTTCGAGATATTCCAGACATTCAAGACTCACCAGATATCCCATTCATTGATTTCTCTGCACTTGATAGTTCCCTGAGAATAAGGGGAATGGGGTACTGATAATAGTAGAGAGCAGAAGAACAAGACATAGAAGGGATATAGACAGGATTAAAATGTATATTCCTGCACAGGCAGGAACCATAACTAAAATACAGGAATGGATCACTATTAAAATACAAGGGTTAATCTGGTTATTGGTGTGGGATGAACCAGCAGCACAAAGGATTATGGGGAAATCACATGGGGTAACGGTGATTAAAATAATAAAAAGAAAAAAGACAGATGGATCATAGACATAAGGTTAACAGTTCAAGACTTAGATAAACAATTTGATGTAGATACTTAGTGTTAGAGTTCCAGGGGGAAGTGTTGTTGGAGTAGTTATTCCTTGGGAAAGTGCACTAAACCATGTATATGTTAGAGCTATAAAATGCAGAAGAAAGGGAATGAAGGAGCCAGATAAACAATGATTGGTATAGATGATTACAATGTATTACATTAAAAAATTAAAGAAGGAAAATAGTCTAATATGCACCACATCATCCGTTTAAAAGGAATTAACAGTAGTTCAAAATCTTCACAGTTACCAGGACTGTGCTATGATTCAATCACAACTTTGTCATATTTAGGAAACCCTAAATATAAACAATTGTATAATCACCCAGGATGGGGAGAGAAGGTAAGCAATTAGTTGTTAGAATAGGAACAAGGAAAGGAAACGCCAGAGTAATGTCAAATAGACCATGAGCAAATTATATAGAGTGGTACAATAAAAACAATTGGGTTATAGAAGTTGGAAGAATTCAAGGGAGATTGGTGAAATTATGTGGCATTTACATACAGATTGCCTTTGGAATGCAGGGACCCCTCAAGGAAAATCTATCAGGCAGCAGGATCATGTATTAGAAATTGGTATTAAGAATGAGTGGTGAAATATAATGATTTGTCATATACTCAATGTATAAAAGGGATGTTTTGGATTGGAAATTAACTCAACTAAACTGTTATGATTTGTCCTTTCTTGAGGTTGCTGCGGATGGTGTCTTAATGCAAAACGAGATAATTCGATCCAGAATGGTGTGAATCTCAGATAAAAACAAAAACCCTCTTCCCCGGCTGAAGAGGAGCAACAAAGGCGTTGAAGACGTTCTGTCCTGCACCACCTCTACCAGGGAGACCTGAATCAGAACCAGCATCAAATCAAAGCAATCAATTGCCTACTCTTTTATGCCTTTTCTCTCAAGAATGTGACAGGAGTCCATGTGGAGTGAGCAGAGAGAGAGATCTATGCAAATACAACATTTCTCATAAGTTTGGTATACTGGTTGGCAAAATGGACAAAACAAAATGAAGGTGGAGTGTGGGGGGGCTCAGGTGTGACATTGAATTGGAACATTTGCCATGGGCAACCTAGATGAACTATGAAGCTATCTGAAAAGAACATAATAAGGACGCCAGAAGATTGAGTGCCGGTAGAGGAAGGGAGGTTAGTTGAGGTAGTATGTTGAATTGAGGGGTATTATACACTGCTAAATGTATAGTAATTTAGACTAGGAAATGCATTAAGATACTGATCTGTTGTAATTCTAGTTATGAGTGGAAGGGGTAATGCTAGAATTATGATAATATAACTATACAGTATGCCAAGTATCAATATGTGCCAAGGTGAGAGTTTTAACTTTGAATGATGGAACCAAGGTGACTAACTAAGAATTGTCATTCTAAATTTGTTTTGGGTAATTAATTTGATTATGATTATGAATTGTAAGCTGACTGATTGATCTGAATGAAGTTATGTGAGTTAAAGATATTGATATTATTCTTAAACATGTCCTAGGTGGTATGGCTAAAACAACGCTATGTTAGTTTTAATGTGTTAGGATACTAACGCTATATTGGAATTGGTTTAAGTAGAAAATATTAATATTGTACATTATGAGTATAACTTTGAATGCAAGAAGATGGTGATTGATAGCATAAACATAATATACTTTTTGTAAGGTTATGGGATTAGTAATCCCATGAGGGGGGATATGTGGTGAATTAGTTATTAATGAACTGTAGAGTTTAATGGACTATGAGGTAGAACTGGGTTAATCAAGGCATAGAGTTCGATTTCTTTGTTACTGGGCCAGGAATTGAATTGGGTCATTTCACTGTGTGTGTGTGGGGTTTGTGTATGTGTCAAGGATTTAGAGCCTTGTCATGGTTAAACTAAACATGAGTGTGTGTGCAAGACAGGGGGAGTGAGTGATTTGTTGGAGTACTATGTGCATAATAAAAGTCGAGTTTAGCCGCCCTCAGAGACAAAGGAAGTGGGCGGAGCAATAAAAGAGCGGGGAAACTGAAGAGGGGACTATACAGTGGGCATTGGCCCACTCCCCATTCAGACCTTCTCCAGATCCTTCAGGTTTCGGGGCTGTCGCTGGGCAAAACGGATTTTCAGCTCCCCTCCAAAGATTTTCCATTGGGTTCAGGTCTGGAGACTGGCCAGGCCACCCAGGACCTTGAGATGCTTCTTACGGAGCCATCCTCAGTTGCCTTGGCTGTGTGTTTCGGGTCGTTGTCATGCTGGAAGACCCAGCCACGACCCATCTTCAATGCTCTTACTGAGGAAAGGGAGGTTGTTGGCCAAGATCTCGCTATACATGGCCCCATCCATCCTCCCCTCAATACTGGTGCAGTCGTCCTGTCCCCCTTTGCAGAAAAAGCATCCCCAAAGAATGATGTTTCCACCTCCATGGGTTGGGATGGTGTTCTTTGGGTTGTACTCATCCTTCTTCTTCCTCCAAACACGGCAAGTGGAGTTTAGACCAAAAGCTCTATTTTGTCTCATTAGATCACATGACCTTCTCCCATTCCTCCTCTGGATCATCCAGATGGTCATTGGCAAACTTCAGACGGGCCTGGACATGCGCTGGCCCGAGCAGGGGGACCTTGCGTGCGCTGCAGGATTTTAATCCATGACGGCGTAGTGTGTTACTAATGGTTTTCTTTGAGACTGTGGTCCCAGCCTCTTCAGGTCATTGACCAGGTCCTGCTGTGTAATTCTGGGCTGAGCCCTCACCTTCCTCATGATCATTGATGCCCCACGAGGTGAGATCTTGCATGGAGCCCCAGACCGAGGGTGATTGACTGTCATCTTGAACTTCTTCCATTTTCTAATAATTGCACCAACAGTTGTTGCCTTCTCACCAAGCTGCTTGCCTATTGTCCTGTAGCCCATCCCAGCCTTGTGCAGGTCTACAATTTTATCCCTGATGTCCTTACAAATCTCTCTGGTCTTGGCCATTGTGGAGAGGTTGGAGTCTGTTTGATTGAGTGTGTGACAGTGTCTTTATACAGGTAACGAGTTCAAACAGGTGCAGTTAATATGGGTAATGAGTGGAGAACAGGAGGGACTTCTTAAAGAAAAATGAACAGGTCTGTGAGAGCGGAATTCGCACTGGTTGGTAGGTGATCAAATACTTATGTCATGCAATAAAATGCAATTAATTACTTAAAAATCATACAATGTGATTTTCTGGATTTTTGTTTTAGATTCCGTCTCTCACAGTTGAAGTGTACCTATGTTACAAATTACAGACCTCTACATGCTTGTAAGTAGGAAAACCTGCAAAATCGGCAGTGTATCAAATACTTGTTCTCCCCACTGTATAAGATGAGAGGGAGAGAGTAAGAGGGGGGCCATTCTGCCCAGACTGGCATTGGCTTTGTTGAAACTCTAATAAAGTAATATATTGATGCAACAAAAACTCTGTAAGACCTTATTTGTAATAAAGTATAGTGGTTATTTTTCACAACACATACTCACCAGACATGGGTGATCTGGATCGACATGTAACGACAGTGTTCCAGATCCCGCCAATATCCAGCAACATTCCACAGGCCACAATCAACAGCCTGATCCACTCTATGTGAAGGAAATATGTCGTGCTGCATGGGGCAAATGGTGGCCACACCAGATACTGACTGGTTTTCTGATCCACTAGCCTACTTTTTTTTGTTGGGGGGTATTTGTGACCAACAGATGCATATCTGTATTCCCAGTCATGTGAATTCCATTGTCCTGTTTTTATTGCTATCCATCTGTACTGTTATTTCTTCTATTTCCTTTGTTAACATGATCTCTTTTGACATATTTTGTTGTTGTTTTAAAGAGAATATTGAATTGCATGAAATTTAAAGGCACATTTAGTTTGATCTTCTATCTTGATTATTGTCCAGTCATAGTGGTCAAGTGCTGCAAATAAAGACCTAGTTTAGCTGCAGCATAGTCTAGAACAGAGCGGCAAGTCTTGCTCTTCATTGTAATCAGAGGGCTAATATTAATATCTATGCATGCCAGTCTCTCTTGGGTAAGAGAGTTGAGGAAAGACTGACTGCATCACTTCTTGTTTTTATAAGAAACATTAAGTGTGGGAAATTCCAAATTATTTGCATAGTCAACTGAACACATCACTGACACACACACTTACCCAACCAGACATGACACCAGGGGTCTTTCACAGTCCCCAGTTCCATAACAAATTAAAGGAAACGTACAGTATTATACACAGAGCCATGAGAGCATGGAACTCCCCTTCCATCTCATAAAGTGCAAGTGAACAGCAAACCTGGTTTCAAAACACAACTAAAAAGCAACACCTCACGGCACAACGCTCTCCCCATGTGACCTACTTGTTGCGTGTATGTACCTGACTATGTATATGTAGCTGATAGATGCACACACACGCACACTACATGTTTTTTACATTTATGTAGAATTATAAAGTATTTTGTCTGTAATGTTGTAATGATGTCATGTCTATAGTATTGTGTGGACCAGGGGAGAGTTAGTGGATAAGTGGTTTGGTGCTGCACAGAGTCTGTATTCCTTATGTCAAAGGAGATTACTGATGTTGATCTTAGAATAATTGACATGGACAGGATATAGTGACAGGGGTAAAGGGTAATAACATCAAAGAAAGGGAGGCCCATGGAGGTTTAACAGATGTATGGTGGAAGAAATTAGTAACAGAGGGTTTATAAGCTGATGTATCTCTTTGTCCAAGAGTTGGAGATGGCAGATGGCAGGGCTAGGTCCTTCTTCTGTTATAACGAATCATGGTACCTTATTAAATATCTTATATGAACTCCCATCAAAATGTTAAGTCTATTATGATTCTTAAGTATTGATAAATTTAGAAACTCATCATAACAAAATGTATTTTTTGTATATATCTCAGTAAGACTAGTGTGCATGGATAGAATGGGGATCCAATCAATCAAATCAAAAGTCAGCATAAACTATTTTCTGCTCAAACCAGTTCATTCATGCAGATAGAGAGAAAATCAACCCCTAATAAAGAGTAATATTCTCCATGTGGGAAAAGTGTGTTGAAACTAACTACACACAGCATGCACGTGAAAGTGAGATGGCATTGTTGGCATTTTGGTGTGTTGGCCTACCCACAAACCCCTGCTGCAGGGCCAAACCATATGGAATCAGGGTACATATAGTAGCTATATTCAGTAGGAAAAAATGCCTATTCTTGCATGCCCCTTCTATAAGGGTAGATCAACTAATGGTTACCAGCCATAGGTAATATTTGAAACAGAATGTAATGACGCCTTATTTAGCATCTGGTTTGTAAATTGAAAAACTGGTGGTAACCTGGACGTAGATGGATGAGGATTCAAAACAGACACAACATCAAAACACCAATCATTCTCTCAGTTAGATCCTCATGGATGACTTCTCTTGTTTCTGTGTTTCAACCAGTCAGGGTTGATGCAAAGTGGGCCAACAAATGTTGTTTTGGGAGGGGATGGAAGTGTCACGAGTTACAAAGCCAGAACCCAGAAGCAGACCAGGACAAGGTAAGTTGAAACGCATGAGGTTTATTTAAAATTCAAGAGTGATGCTGGAATAATCCAGGGAACAGAGCGGGCGGCGTTGGTTGGTGGTTGGGGGTGCAGTGGTTGATCCAATCATGGCCTGCAGCCACTCACCAGGCAGAGGTTGGATGAAGGTTCGGATTTGAGTGATGTTCATGGCTACCCATCCGGCAGGAATGGATGTTAGCCAGAGCCCAAAGAAGGGTGATCAGGACCAGGTGTGCAGATTGCTGATGGGATGGTGTGGGAAATCAAGAGAGCTCCGGAGCCAGAACCCCCGGAAACTGAGATCACGAGCAGAAAAACTAGTCCACAGACAGGACCCAACTCAGACTGCCGGGATCGTTACAGTACCCCTCCACGACCCACCGGGATCCGACGCCAGGATGGAGGCGAACACGGATGAGGTTAGCATCGGATCTGTCACGCGGAATCAACCCCCCCCTTCTCAGGACTATATCCTCCCAGTCCACGAGATACTGGGTGTTCGCCTCGTGGAATCCAGATGGGCCGCATCAGGACACTCCGATCATCCGAGGAGGAGGAGGAGGAGGCGGATAGAGGCAATGAGGAGGAAACAGGCTGAGGCAGGAGATGAAAGGTGGATGGACTGAGCTGGTCCGGGAGTTTGAGTAACACCGGATTGATCACCTTCTCACCACAAACGGACCAATGAACTTCGCAATAACTTCCTAGACTCAGTCCGTACGAAGATCCCGTGGTGGGCCAACCAGACCTCATCTGCGGCGGTGCAGGTGGAGCGGGATCCGGGCCATCATTCGCCTGAGCTGATACGGTCCGCTAAGAGTGCCTTTCTGGCCCGATGCCAGGTCGGGTGGCAACGACGAATATGGGCCTGAACAGAAGGCACTGAGAGTCCTGAGAAGGGAACAAGGAGGTTGGAGCTACACAGGCACTGAAGGGAGACATCCCAGTGGCATGTGGTGAGAGTATTGTGGGCATACCCAACCCAAGGCAACTGGAGACCCAGGAGGTGGGGGTTGCTAAAGAGCCAGGCAGCGTAGCGTGGATTCCATCTTCTGGTTGGCTCTCTCCGCTGACCATTAGATTGGGGGGTGAAAACCAGATGTGAGACTGACTGTAGCTCCAACAACACAAACAGAAGGACTTCCAGACAGCAGAGGTAAACTGAG
>NW_025539502.1:0-12625 GCF_020615455.1 Coregonus clupeaformis
ATATTCCATTCACCCAGTTCGATGTAACAGCGATAGGTTTAGGCTACCACATGATACTCAAATGTTCCCTGTACCCATCACGAGGTTGCTACAAACCAGCCTACGAATGAAAGTTTACAACGTAGGTGCACACAGGCCCGAGAGACAAATTTGAGACGACAGACAGTGACACACTTGCCTGCATCTAGCTGATCTAGGGTGTAATCATTACTCCAACAGTTGCAAACGAGAGTTTCTATTGTGCAAATGCAGGTATGTTTATCCCGTTTTGTTCCGTTTGCTTCCGTTTAAGAAACGTTTTTCAACAGAATCGGCGGAATGAATACACCCCTGATCACCCGTGAACAGAGTTCACTCTCATAACAGCCACGTTGTATTCCTTCTCTTCCCTTCGTTTGTGGACTTCGACGCACAACACATGTATGTGACCAGGCGAAAAAAGCTTTCCAAGCCAAACCGCTACACACAGCCTACATCGTTGTCCCCATATTAGCTAAAGTAACGTCATAGTCAGCATAGCTAATAGAACTAAGGCGTTAGTAAACCCGCTACAATCATGCAGTAACGTTACAGTGTGCAGTCAGTAGCAGTTACACCAGGCGGTCCCCCGTGGCAATAGATTAGTAATACAAAAGCTTACCTTGACTTGGAAGAGATCTAGTGTTGTGTTGGAAAGTCATAGCCAGCTAGCTAACATAGCATCCCTCTGTTTCGAGCCGGGTGTTTCAGTAGGCTAAACTAGCTAGCTGCATTTGCTAGCTAAGTATGTGAAACTGAAAGTGAAGAAAAAAAGACTAAACATTTCTCTCTCGCTTCTCCTTCATTTTGGAAGAAATTAATTTGTTCAAAACTGTTCAACTATTGTCTTTCTCTCTCTTTGAGTCAACTACTTACCACATTTTATGCACTGCAGCGCTAGCTAGCTGTAGCTCATGCTTTCAATCCTAGATTCATTATCTGATCCTTTGATTGGATGGACAACATGTCAGTTCATGCTGCAAGAGCTCTGATAGGCTGGAGGACGTCCTCCGGAAGTTGTCATAATTACTGTGTAAGTCTATGGAAGGGGGTGAGAACCATGAGCCTCCTAGGTTTTTGTATTGAAGTCAATGAACCCAGAGGAGGACGGAAGCTAGCTGTCCTCCGGGCTACACCATGGTGCTACCCTACAGAGTGCTGTTGAGGCTACTGTAGAACTTTGCAAAATAGTGTGTTTTAATCAATAATTTGGTGACGTAATTATATTTAGTATAGTTTTAGATTCAGAACATGAAGAATCACATCCCCATGTGCTACATCAGCAGCGATTGGACGGGGCGCTGAAGATGGTGTCCATGAGAAGCTTTCATTGAGTTGCTTGAGTAATTGAGATTGTGAATAAAAATTAATATTTCTGGCCTGGTCATTCCCATGCTCCACTACCTGATGCAAAGAACCTGTGTATTTTAGATTAGTCCAGAGGATCTCACCTCACAGCTACAGGAAGAGTATTTGTTTAAATCCCCCACGTTACATATGGGTTATGTTTGGGTTACATATGGGTTATGAATGAGTTACATATGGGTTATGAATGGGTTACATATGGGTTATGAATGGGTTACATATGGGTTATGAATGGGTTATATATGGGTTCTGTATGTGTTATATATGGGTTATGTTTGGGTTACATATGGGTTATGAATGAGTTACATATGGGTTATGAATGGGTTACATATGGGTTATGAATGGGTTATATATGGGTTATGTATGTGTTATATATGGGTTATGTTTGGGTTACATATGGGTTATATATGGGTTATGTTTGGGTTACATATGGGTTATATATGGGTTATGTATGGGTAATATATGGGTTATGTTTGGGTTACATATGGGTTATATATGGGTTATGAGGTCCCTTCATATAAAGTTACATTGAAACTATAGTGCCATCGTATGCTGTTTTCCTGCTCATTGTCAATGGGTATGAAACTCTAACAGAGGCTACTGGAACTAAACACATGATCAAAAGGGTCAAAAGGTCAAACCTTGAATATTCCATTGTTGTACATCTTCTGCAGTGAGAAGGCAAAGCCTTGAGTCAGGACTCTGTCTATCCAGCCCTTCATGATGGCTGGAACACTGAACCAGTACAGAGGGAACTGATGGGGAGAGAGATGTGGTTGACACTCCATCTACACCAATCCAATGATTATTAAACTATGATGGGGAGCGGAGGCTTAAATACTTTTGGGAGAATGGTAGAGAATTTAAAGGCAGCAAGGCACAGACTAAGAAGAAAGGCGGACAGAGAGAAAGAGAGACAGATAGAGAGGTGGGGGAGGGGAGAGAGACAGATAGAGAGGTGGGGAGGGGAGAGAGAGAGACAGAAAGAGAGGTGGGGGAGGGGAGAGAGACAGAAAGAGAGGTGGGGGAGGGGAGAGAGACAGAAAGAGAGGTGGGGGAGGGGAGAGAGACAGAAAGAGAGGTGGGGGAGGGGAGAGAGACAGATAGAGAGGTGGGGGGGAGGGAGAGACAGATAGAGAGGTGGGGGAGGGGGGGGGAGAGAGACAGAAATAGAGGTGGGGGAGGTGAGAGAGACAGAAATAGAGGTGGGGGAGGGGAGGGGAGTGAGACAGAAATAGAGGTGGGGAGGGGGAGGGAGTGAGACAGAAATAGAGGTGGGGAGAGGAGGGAGACAGAAATAGAGGTGGGGGAGGGGAGGGGAGAGAGACAGAAATAGAGGTGGGGGAGAGGGGAGTGAGACAGAAATAGAGGTGGGGAGGGGGGAGGGGAGTGAGACAGAAATAGAGTGGGGAGAGGAGGGAGACAGAAATAGAGGTGGGGGAGGGGAGGGGAGAGAGACAGAAATAGAGGTGGGGGAGGGAGTGAGACAGAAATAGAAGTGGGGAGGGGGAGGGAGAGAGACAGAAATAGAGGTGGGGGAGGGGAGTGAGACAGAAATAGAGGTGGGGGAGGGGGAGGGGAGTGAGACAGAAATAGAGGTGGGGAGGGGAGGGCGTGAGACAGAAATAGAGGTGGGGAGGGGAGGGGAGAGAGACAGAAATAGAGGTGGGGGGAGGGGAGGGGAGGGGAGAGAGACAGAAATAGAGGGGTGGGGAGGGGAGGGGAGGGAGTGAGACAGAAATAGAGGTGGGGGAGGGAGGGGAGGGAGAGAGACAGAAATAGAGGTGGGGAGGGGGAGGGGGAGAGAGACAGAAATAGAGGTGGGGGGAGGGGAGGGAGGGGGGAGAGAGACAGAAATAGAGGTGGGGGGAGGGAGGGGAGAGACAGAAATAGAGGTGGGGGAGGGGAGTGAGACAGAAATAGAGGTGGGGGAGGAGAGAGACAGAAATAGAGGTGGGGGAGGGGAGGGGAGTGAGACAGAAATAGAGGTGGGGGAGGGGAGAGACAGAAATAGAGGTGGGGGAGGGGAGTGAGAAAGAAATAGAGGGGGGGGAGGAGAGAGACAGAAATAGAGGTGGGGGAGGGGAGAGACAGAAATAGAGGTGGGGGAGGGGAGAGAGACAGAAATAGAGGTGGGGGAGGGGAGAGAGACAGAAAGAGAGGGTGGGGGAGGAGAGAGACAGAAATAGAGGTGGGAGTGAGACAGAAATAGAGGTGGGGGAGGGGAGAGAGACAGATAGAGGTGGGGGAGGGGAGAGAGACAGAAATAGAGGTGGGGGGAGGGAGAGAGACAGAAATAGAGGTGGGGGAGGGGGAGGGAGTGAGACAGAAATAGAGGTGGGGAGGGGGAGGGGAGTGAGACAGAAATAGAGGTGGGGAGAGGAGGGAGCAGAAATAGAGGTGGGGGAGGGGAGGGAGAGAGACAGAAATAGAGGTGGGGGAGGGGAGTGAGACAGAAATAGAGGTGGGGAGGGGGAGGGGAGTGAGACAGAAATAGAGGTGGGGAGAGGAGGGAGACAGAAATAGAGGTGGGGGAGGGGAGGGAGAGAGACAGAAATAGAGGTGGGGGAGGGGGAGTGAGACAGAAATAGAGGTGGGGAGGGGGAGGGGAGAGAGACAGAAATAGAGGTGGGGGAGGGGAGTGAGACAGAAATAGAGGAGGGGAGGGGGAGGGGAGTGAGACAGAAATAGAGGAGGGGAGGGGGAGAGCGTGAGACAGAAATAGAGGTGGGGAGGGGGAGGGGAGAGAGACAGAAATAGAGGTGGGGGAGGGGAGGGGAGGGAGAGAGACAGAAATAGAGGTGGGGGAGGGGGAGGAGTGAGACAGAAATAGAGGTGGGGGGAGGGGGAGGGGAGGGGAGGGGAGGGGAGAGAGACAGAAATAGAGGTGCGGAGGGGGAGGGGAGAGAGACAGAAATAGAGGTGGGAGAGGGGGAGGGGAGGGGAGAGAGACAGAAATAGAGGTGGGGGAGGGGAGAGACAGAAATAGAGGTGGGGGAGGGAGAGACAGAAATAGAGGTGGGGGAGGTGAGGGAGTGAGACAGAAATAGAGGTGGGGGAGGGGAGTGAGACAGAAATAGAGGTGGGGGAGGGGAGAGACAGAAATAGAGGTGGGGGGAGGTGAGGGGAGTGAGACAGAAATAGAGGTGGGGGGAGGGGAGGGGAGAGACAGAAATGAGGTGGGGGAGGAGAGAGACAGAAATAGAGGTGGGGGAGGGGAGTGAGGAAGAAATAGAGGTGGGGGGAGGAGAGAGACAGAAATAGAGGGTGGGGGAGGGGAGAGACAGAAATAGAGGTGGGGGGAGTGGAGAGAGACATAAATAGAGGTGGGGGAGGGGAGAGAGACAGAAATAGAGGTGGGGGAGGAGAGAGAGAATAGAGGTGGGAGTGAGACAGAAATAGAGGTGGGGGGGAGTGAGACAGAAATAGAGGTGGGGGAGGGGAGAGAGACAGAAATAGAGGTGGGGGAGGGGAGAGAGACAGATAGAGAGGTGGGGGAGGGGAGAGAGACAGAAACAGAGGTGGGGAGGGGAGAGAGACAGAAATAGAGGTGGGGGGAGGGGAGAGAGACAGATAGAGAGGTGGGGAGAGAGACAGAACGAGGCAGAAGAGAGCAAGAAAGGGGAAAGAAAGAGAGGGGGGGGAAGAGAGGGGGGGGAAGAGGTGTGACCTCTGACCTGGAAGATGACGAGCTCCGCCGCCTCCACTTTCCGCTGCTCGGCTATGATGTCATCACTGAGTCGACCCTCCTTCCAGGCTTCCATGGTCTCCTCTCCGTACTTGAAGTGCTCGGGTTCTTCACCTCACCTGACAAAGGGGGACAGAACAGCAGCAACGTCCAGCGTGTGTTCGCGTGTTGGCATGGGTGCTGGCGTGTGTGAGCATGTGTGTGTGTTGGCGTGTGTTGGCGTGTGTGTGTGTGTGTTGGCAGTGTGTGTGTGTGTGTGTGTGTGTGTGTGTGTGTGTGTGTGTGTGTGTTGAGCGTGTGTGTGTGTGTGTTGGCGTGTGTGTGTGTGTGTGTGTGTACCTGTGATATCGTCCATAGTGGCGGAGGCTCTGAAGTTCATGGCGTAGAGGTCAGACACAACGACCTTTGCAGCCCTGCTGTCTGGAGGGCTTCCACGGCAACGTCCCTTCGCTGCCGAGTTAAAGGACCCCCACTCTGGTGGGCGTGACACAATCAGGACTGTCTTCTGAGCTGGTACACACACAGGGACGCATACACACACACACACACACACACACACACACAGGGATGCATACACACACACACACACACACACACACACACACACACACACACACACACACACACACACACACACACACAGGGATGCATACACACACACACACACACACAAAGGACGCATACACACACACACACACACACACATACACACACACACACACACACACAGGGACGCATACACACACACACACACACACACACACATACACACACACACACACACACACACACACACACACACAAGGGACGCATACACACACACACACACACACACACAGGGACGCACACACACACACACACACACACACACACACACACACACACACACACACATACACACACACACACACACACACACACACACACACACACAAGGGGATGCATACACACACACACACACACACACACAAGGGATGCATACAACCACCACGCACACACACACAGGGACGCATCACACACACACACACACACACACACAGGGACGCAACACACACACACACACACACACATACACACACACAACCACCCACACACACACACACACACATGATATAGGGACGCACACACACACATACACAGGGATGCATACACACACACACACACACACGCACACACACACACCCACCGACACCCAACACACACACACACACACACACACACAGAGAGAGAATGAAGAGTAAGGACGCCATGTATGATAAGGTGGTCGATGGATCAGTCATAACTGTTTACCTAACGTAAAACCACATGTCAAGTTACATTTCATTATGAATGTGTTATTACCTTGTTTTTACTCACTCTTAGGAAAAAAGGGTTCCAAAAGGGTTCTGTCCCAACAGGAGAACCCTTTTTGTTCCAGGTAGAACCCTTTTGGAACCCAAAAAGAGTTCTACGTGGAACCAAAAAGGGTTCTACCTGGAACCAAATGTTTTTTTTTTAAAGGGTTCTCCTGTGGGGACAGACGGGAAAAAACGTTTTGGTTCTAGATCGCACCTTTTATTCTAAGAATGTGTCATTACTGTATTATTAGTGCGACTTCGTTCCAAATGGCACCCTGTTCCCTTTATAGTGCACTACTTCTGACCAGGGTTCATAGGGTCATGCACTACATAGGGCAGTGTTTCCCAACTCCAGTCCTCCAGTACCCCCAACACCACACATGTCTGATGTAGTCCCAGACAAGCACACCTGATTCAACTGGTCAACTCATCATCAAGCCCTCGATGAGTTGAACCAGGGGTCATTTGGGCCCCAGCCTGTATTAGTGGGTTATTACTCAGGTTACCAGGAACCACCATTACCACGTTCTAGGTTGAGCAGTAGACTGCTTGTACATTCCATTCACATACTTTCAGAGAGAGTCGTGAAGGGAAAACATGTCTAGTAAGTCTTCCATCAGGGGGTACAAAAACAATATCCTATTACAGACAGTACTGACTGTAGGCTGGCCAGGAGGCTCCACAACATCCTCCTGTTACAGACAGTACTGACTGTAGGCTGGCCAGGAGGCTCCACAACATCCTCCTGTTACAGACAGTACTGACTGTAGGCTGGCCAGGAGGCTCCACAACATCCTCCTGTTACAGACAGTACTGACTGTAGGCTGGCCAGGAGGCTCCACAACATCCTCCTGTTACAGACAGTACTGACTGTGAGGCTGGCCAGAGGCTCCACAACATCCTCCTGTTACAGACAGTACTGACTGTAGGCTGGCCAGGAGGCTCCACAACATCCTCCTGTTACAGACAGTACTGACTGTAGGCTGGCCAGGAGGCTGTAACGATCCCGGCAGTCTGAGTCGGGTCCTGTCTGTGGACTAGTTGTTATGTTCGTGATCTCCAGTTTCCCGAGGGTTCTGGAACGCTCCGGGGAGCTCTCTTGATTTCCGCACCTGCATCCCATCAGCAATCTGCACACCTGGTCCTGATCATCACCCTTCTTAGGCTCTGGCCTAACATCCATTCCCTGCCGGATCGTTAGCCATGAACAGTAGGTTTACCAGAGTATCAGTCTTAGAGCCTAGCGTTAGTTTTGTTGTTTTTGCACCTTGTTGGTTTGTTGCTTACTTACCCCGTTGTGTTCCATCTGCAGTCACCCGTCCGGAACCTTCCTCCAACCTCTGCCTGGTGGGCGGCTGCCGACCCAGGATGGGATCAACCACTGCACCCCCAACAACTAATCAACGCCCGCCCGCTCTGTTCCCTGGATTATTCAGCATCACTCTTGAACTTGTAAATAAACACTCACCTTCGTTTCAACTTACCTTGTCCTGGTCTGCTTCTGGGTTCTGGCTTAGCAACTGCGTGACAGAACGATCCGGCCAGTAATGAACCCAGCTGGACCTGGACTCTGTTGCCATGCCATTACCCAGCAGGAGAAGATGTTGGGCCATCATAGCACGGTACTACAGGAGATCGCGGTTGTCAGTTCGGAACCTTTCTACCGGTCTGACGGAGGTCCAGAACCAACGCAAGTGTCCGGTGGAAGATCCACTACCCGGTTTCACCCATCTCGCCTGCCGCTTCTGAAGCTGTGTCCTTCCGTGAGCCCAAGGTTCGACACCGGATAAATATGAGGGGGAGCTGGGAAGATGCCGTTCCTTCCTTATGCAGTGTGGATTAGTGTTCGATCTACAGCCCTACTCTTATGCTCACAGACAAGGCTAGGATAGCCTTTGTGATTGAGTTGCTGCGTGGTCGAGCGCTGGAGTGGGCTTCAGCCGTTTGGGAACGAGCAGGATCCCTGCATGGCCATACCAGGGGTTCACGGCCGAGATGAGGAAGCTCTTGACCATTCCCGTCCGAGGGGAGGGACGCAGCTAGGCGCCTGTTTCCGCTTCGCCAAGGAACTCGCAGCGTGGCCGACCGTGATCGAGTTCAAGAACGTTGGCTGTGGAGAGTGGGTGGAATGAGAGGCTCTGCAAGCGGCCTTACCAGGGTCTGTCGGAGCAGCTCAAGGATGAGTTGACTCTCCTATCCGGAGTCTAGTGACCTGGACAGCTTGGTAGCCTTGTCTATTCGGGTGGATAATCGAGTCCGAGAGCGAAGGAGGGAGAAGCAATGGGCTCCGTCCAACCGATCAGCTTCTCAGGTTCCAGTCGGGTCGTCAAACCGCGGTGGCTCGCTAAGGTTGGGAGGACTTTTAGCGAGCCAGTTTCGACCTCTCAATACCTCTGTCAGACCCCGTTTCCGGCTACCCTGATGAACAGGAATCAGAGCTTAGCGATAACGCTTTATCGATTCAGGTGCCGATGGAAGCTTTCTAGATGCCGAGTTGGTGGAACAGCTGGGGCTTTCCAAGGAGCAATTGCCGGAAGCCATTGAAGCTACCACTCTGGACGGCAGTAGTCTGGCACGTATCACGATGAGGAACTGAACCGGTTAAGATGCGGTTGCCGGGGAATCATTCTGAGATGATTTCATTCTTCATTCTGCCGTCTTCCCAGGTTCCTCTGGTCCTTGGATACCCCTGGCTGAAGGAACACAATCCCACGTTCGATTGGGTGACGGGCAAGGTAACGAGTTGGAGCCTTGATTGTCATGCTAACTGTCTCAAGACTGCCTGCCCCCA
Source organism: Coregonus clupeaformis (assembly GCF_020615455.1). Classification (NCBI taxonomy): domain Eukaryota; kingdom Metazoa; phylum Chordata; class Actinopteri; order Salmoniformes; family Salmonidae; genus Coregonus; species Coregonus clupeaformis. The sequence goes on from NW_025539502.1 coordinate 9,200, forward strand.
TTCGGTTCCCAGTCAGGTGATTGAGGCTAAACCCCAGATTTGTCCCTGGTTCCCGAGACATATACGATTTGGGGAAGTTTTCAGTAAGCAGAAGGCTCTGTCACTCCCTCCCCACCGACCATAATGATTGTGCCATCAACCTGTTCCCTGGAGCTGTCTACCCCCAAGGGAAGGTTATACAGTATCTCCCGACCTGAACGTGAGGCTTTGGAGACCTACATCAAGGAGTCCCTAGCTGCTGGTCTCGTTCGTCCCGTCATCACCCCCTGGGGGCAGGATTCTTCTTTGTGGGTAAGAAGGATGGCTCTCTTCGACCGTGTATTGATTATCGGGGGGTTGAATGACATCACGGTCAAGAACAAAAGTATCCCCTGCCCTTGATGAGTTCTGCCTTCGACTCTTACAGGGTGCTACGGTGTTCACCAAGCTAGACCTACGCAATGCGTATCACATGGTCCCGGATCAGAGAGGGGGACGAGTGGTTGACGGGTTTCAATACACCGATGGGTCACTCGAGTATCAGGTGATGCCGTTTGGACTGACCAATGCTCCAGCGGTATTCCAGAGTATGGTGAAACGACGTCCTGAGAGATATGATCGGTCTCTTTGTGTTTGTTTACCTGGATGACATTCTGATCTTTCGAAGGAACCTTCCGACCACGTCCAGCATGTCCGGCAGGTTCTGCAGCGATTGTTGGAGAATCGCCTGTTCGTGAAGGGGCCGAGAAGTGCGAGTTTCACGCCCACACGACATCCTTTCTCGGGTACATCATCTCCAGGGGAGAGATTAGGATGGACCAGGAGAAGGTTAGAGCGGTTCTGGAATGGGCCCAGCCCGGTACGAGATTGCAGCTCCAGAGATTTTTGGGGATTGCAATTTCTACCGCAGATTCATCCGGGATTACAGCCGTGGCCGCTCCGTTAACTGCCTTGACTTCCAGTATCAGGACCTTCAAGTGGAATCCGGAGGAGGATCGAGCGTTTCTGGATTTGAAGAGGCGATTCACCAACGCACCGATTCTCTCTCAACCGGACACGGCCCGTCAGTTCGTCGTTGAAGTGGACGCGTCTGATGTGGGAGTTGGCGCCATCCTGTCGCAGCGATGCTCCACGGACAGTAAACTCCATCCCTGCGCCTACTATCTCGTCGCCCTTTCGCCTGCGGAGAGGAATTACGATGTGGGTAACCGGGAGCTTCTCGCGGTGAAACTTGCCTTGGAGGAGTGGCGCCACTGGTTGGAGGGGGCGGAGCAACCGTTTATTGTCTGGGACTGAACACAAGAATCTTGCTTACGTGCAATCGGCTAAACGTCTCAACTCCCCGTCAGGCCAGGTGGGCGTGTTTTTCGGACGATTCAAGTTTTCCTGACGTTCCGACCTGGATCTAAGAACGGCAAGGCGGGACGCCTTGTCTCGGATGTTCTCAAGACGGAGGAGAGTGGGTCCAAGACCGAGACAATTCTCCCCCGGAACTGCGTCGTGGGAGCAGTTATGTGGAAGATTGAGGAGGAGGTGCTGGCGGCCTTCGGACTCAGCCCGGTCCCGGTAACGGTCCACCCGGTCGGTTGTTTTGTGCCTGAGTCGGTTCGTCCTGCTGTCCTCAAATGGTCCCACGCCCAGCAAGATGGCTTGTCACCCTGGCGTGGCTCGGACAATGGCGTTCTTCGCAGACGTTTTTGGTGGCCTGCCATGGCCGAGGATACTGGGGTTATGTTGCTGCCTGTCCAGTGTGTGCGCAGAATAAGAGTACCAATCGGCCCAGCTCTGGACTACTTCACCCCCCTTCCTATTCCCCGCGACCATGGTCGCATCTGGCCCTGGACTTTGTCACTGGGTTGCCCGCTTCTGAGGGGAACACGGTCGTTCTGACTATCGTGGACAGATTCAGCAAGTTCGCCCACTTTGTGCCTATTGCCAAGCTTCCTCTGCCTCGGAGACGTCCGAGATCCTGGTTAGGGAGGTTTTCAGGGTCCACGGGTTGCCCAGTGATATCGTTTCCACCGTGGCCCTCAGTTTACCTCTGCTGTCTGGAAGTCCTTCTGTTTGGCCATTGGAGCTACAGTCAGTCTCACATCTGGTTTTCACCCCCAATCTAATGGTCAGGCGGAGAGAGCCAACCAGAAGATGGAATCCACGCTACGCTGTCTGGCCTCTTCCAACCCCACCTCCTGGGTCTCTCAGTTGCCTTGGGTTGAGTATGCCCACAATACTCTCCCCTACATCTGCCACTGGGATGTCTCCCTTCCAGTGCCTGGTATGGCTACCAACCTCCTTGTTCCCTTCTCAGGAGAAGGAGCTCTCAGTGCCTTCTGTTCAGGTCCATATTCGTCTGCCACCGGACCTGGCATCGGGCCAGAAAAGCACTCCTTAGAGTTTCGGACCGGTATCAGCTCCAGGCGAATCGTGCCGGATCCCCGCTCCCACCTACACCATCGGAGATAGGGTCTGGTTGGCCACACGGGATCTTCCTTTACGGACTGAGTCCAGGAAGTTGTTACCGAAGTTCATTGGTCCGTTTGTGGTGGAGAAGGTGATCAATCCGGTGGCAGTTCGACTCAAACTCCCGAGGACGCTCAGGAGTCCATCCCACCTTTCATGTCTCCTGCCTCAAGCCTGTTTTCCTCAGTCCTCTGTTGCCTCCTCCGCCTCCTCCTCCTCCTCGGATGATCGGAGGTGGTCCTGCCTACACGGTGCGTCGCATCATGGATTCCAGACGGGGCGGGGCCGGGGTTCCAGTATCTCGTGGACTGGGAGGGGTATGGTCCTGAAGAGAGGAGTTGGATTCCGCGGCGACAGGTCCTAGATGCTGACCTCATCAGTGACTTCTCACCGCCTCCATCCTGGCGCTCCGGGGAGTCCGCCCGGTGGCGTTCGTCGGAGGGGGGTACTGTAACGATCCCGGCAGTCTGAGTCGGGTCCTGTCTGTGGACTAGTTGTTATGTTCGTGATCTCCAGTTTCCCGAGGGTTCTGGAACGCTCCGGGGAGCTCTCTTGATTTCGCACCTGCATCCCATCAGCAATCTGCACACCTGGTCCTGATCATCACCCTTCTTAGGCTCTGGCCTAACATCCATTCCCTGCCGGATCGTTAGCCATGAACAGTAGGTTTACCAGAGTATCAGTCTTAGAGCCTAGCGTTAGTTTTGTTGTTTTTGCACCTTGTTGGTTTGTTGCTTACTTACCCCCGTTGTGTTCCATCTGCAGTCACCCGTCCGGAACCTTCCTCCAACCTCTGCCTGGTGGCAGGCGGCTGCCGACCCAGGATGGGATCAACCACTGCACCCCCCAACAACTAATCAACGCCGCCCGCTCTGTTCCCTGGATTATTCAGCATCACTCTTGAACTTGTAAATAAACACTCACCTTCGTTTCAACTTACCTTGTCCTGGTCTGCTTCTGGGTTCTGGGCTTAGCAACTCGTGACAG
>NW_025539503.1:0-12621 GCF_020615455.1 Coregonus clupeaformis
ACAGTTTTTCTCCATTGGGTTTGGCTCATTTCTTGAAACAGAAATTACATTCTCAAAACTACATGGACAAACCTCCAAACCACTTGGCAATTGTTCGCAACAGAATTGAATTTCTCATTCATTTCATCAAATTGAAAATGTCTAAGTACATGTCTCAATGTCTCAGTACATCTTTGCAATAAGATTACATAGTAGGTAGCCTACATTTAGCACAGTCGAAGTGAATAGATCTTGTTGGATCTAAACTGATTGTTGATTCTCGTCTAATGGTTGTACGCTCCAAAACGTGTCAAGCGTCATTTCATTGTATAAGTCATCACATGCACAATAGTCTGTTCAATTGTCAAAATTGTCAAAAGAACATAATACCAAGAATACCATAGCGAATCCCTTCGGAACATTCGATAAATTTATTACAGCAATTGACAGTCAGGTGAAACTAGAACTTGACTAACGTAAGGAGGAGTTTCACACATTCTCAGATGACCAATCCAAACAGTATGTTTAGTTACCTGACAGGTGCTGTCCATGACTGTGAATGCTGCCAAACATGTATGTAAAAGCATCCGACCATGCAGGACGAGTACAATTTCTGAACATGGAGGCACCTGGCCAAGTAAATGAACAAGGGCAACTGCCTGCTCGAGGGAAGAGGAGAAGAAGAGGAGGAGGAGGAGTAAGGGTGCGTGGTGGTGGAATAGGGGGAAGAGGCCGAGGAGCACGCAAGATCACCATGTGTCCGGAGAATCGAATTCACAATTATAGACCATGTCATCAACCATGGCCTCACAATGGCGGAGAGGCAGGTCACGAGTGCAGCCTAATGTGTGCCTTACGGCTCAACAGTCTCCCCTCCATCATCCAAACCTTTCGTTGGGGAAAACAGGTATGTAGTCAGTCATGATGGAATTATATGTTGTATAGGACAGGACACTGTGCATAGAGCAAGAAAATATGTTATTTTTACATATTTACCTATTCATTTGGTTGTGTGCTGATAGGCCTGTAATATCTTACCTCAATGGGATGCTATATGATACTAAAAATGACAAGAAAAACATTGGAGAAAGACAAACTATGGAATGTTTATTTTCTACAGTATTGATGTTACAGTTTACAGTAGTATTCCAGTCACTGTGCAGTGATGCATTAGAATTGTGGTAAAGTTACTGTAAGTAAAACAACAATACAATTACATAGGTAACTCATTCTGTAAAGGAATACATAAGGTATACATTACGAATGGAGTGTTGTCCTTCCTGACTTCTATATCTAGGATTGGATTGACAACCTTGCACAGGTGGCAGAGGAAAACTTCTCAATGAACAACAAGAACAAGAGATCTGGTAACATGGTGATGGCAAATAATGCCATCACATTGAGACAGATCCGCTTGCAATCCCTGACAAGACAATGCCATATTCCAAAATGTCAACTCTATAAGCATCTCCACAATAGACCGGATATTGAAGAAGCATCAGATGACAATGAAGCAAATTTACAGGGTACCATTTGAGAGGAACTCTGATAGAGTGAAAGAGCTGAGGTACGCAGTATGTACATGCAAGTCAGTTACTGGTTGGTCCATCATTATAACATTTTTACAATTAAGCAGTGGTTCCCAAACTTTTTGGCTTCAGTACCCACTTTACCTGATTTGTGTATCCAGGTAATCCAGGTATGGAAGTATTTGATTTATCTGACTTCAACATTTCGCCTTAAAATTGCACGCTTACTGTATGATGCAATTATCATTATAATCCTTATTTTGAAGAATATAACATACAATAAGAAAAAGGGGTCAAAGAGCTGCAATTAGTGCCTCCAATGAATCTATCTAATACTGTGGGTTTTACTGTAACATTTCAGTAAGTCTAGTCATTGATGATTTCCCCCTCTCCCTTTCTGTCAAATACCCCTGTAGTACCTCTGCATAGGGGTACATGTACCCCAGGTTTGAACCACTGGAGTAGTGGCCAGTAGTATATTGAACTTGTGGAGAACATAGAACATTCCTATGTAATTGTCTGTAACTGTAGTGTATGACTCTTCTGTATGATGATTTGATGTTTTTTTTACGCTATTGTAGAGAATAATGGCATTGGAAGGAAACGAGACCCATCACATCCTCGTGTTTGTGGATGAAGCTGGCTTCCAACCTGGCCAGGGGCCGAAGACGTGGCCGTATATGTGGCTACCGGGCCATGGTGGATGTCCCAGGCCAGCGAGGGCTTGGCATATAATTATGTGTGCTGCCATATCGTGGAGAATGTGTGGCCACTCACATCCCCAGTCTTGGCCCATACAATACACAGAAGCTCCTCATCTTCTTGGACCGCCTTCATGTTGATTTGATCCCTGAAAATGAGAGCGGTCTCGTAGGGCCTCACCTACCACAATATGTCATTGTATGGGACAATGTGAATTTCCACCGTGGCCGGCTCATCGTGGGCCCGGTTCACTACTCATCCAAGGATGGTCATGGTGTTCTACCACCTTACTCTCCTTTCCTCAATCCTATTGAGGGAGTATTTCTCCGCTTGGAGGTGGAGAGTGTATGAGCATCGGGCTCAAGATCAGAGGTCCCTGCTCCATGCAATGGACGCTGCGTGTGAGGATATTACAGGAGATCAGTGTAGGGGATGGTTGCGACATTACCTGCACGCCGTTTCTTCCTCTCGTTGCATCGCAAGGGAGAATATACACTGTGATGTGGACGAGAATCTGTGGCCAGACAGACAGAAGCGGTGGATGGCCAGGAGGGTGAGGACAGCGACCAGTGAAGAACTGTTAGTTGTGAAACTCCAGCTTTATTTACAGCACTGTAGGCTGCATATAATTTTCATTGTTTTTTGTTTGTGTGTTTATATTACAGTATATTATGCTGTATACATTTTCTTTTACTCTGATGTATGGAAGTTACTTTATGTGTGTGAATGATAATGGTTACAATTTCCTTGGCAGTATGAGTGCAATGTGTGATGTCAAACCTTGGAGGCTACTCTTACCCTAAAATCCTATTTATTTTTTCAGTTTTATACACAATTGTATTCTGTTAGCTAGACAAAAAACAGTACAGTAACCATTGTCAATGAAGGACTGGGCTAAGACTGAAAGGTGGACATGAGGGGATATTTCAATGGTCCTCTGCCATAGTGACAAAACATCTAAACATTTGACTTGCAGTGCTTACACAATGCCAAAGGGACGAAGCATTTTGGGGGCACTGACTGTTTTAAATGAGAAGGAAATTTAGTTTTGAACATCGTGAAACTGCTTTGGGAGAGGTATGAGCTTTTGCAGGTGAACCATGGTGTTGTGCCGAACCATCCACGTTATTTTGGCTAAAGCACCAAGAGTGTTGAGAACGTCCGGTCTGTTTTCAAGAAATGAGCCAAAGCAATTGAGAAGGATCTTTGCCATTTTCGTGGCACTGACTCCTTTATATGGGAAAGGAATTTAGTTTTGAAGCATGAGTGAACAGTTTTAGGAGAGATATGAGCTTTTGCAAGTGAGCTATAGTGTTGTGCTGAACTGTAAGACTGTTTTGCCAAATGATCTTAGAGTTTTGAGAATGTAATTTCTGTTTCAAGAAATGAGCCAAACCAATGGAGAAAAACTGTAAAACAAAAAGTATAGTAATCACAACTTAGTACAGTGAATATATTGTACACTGTAAGTACGCAAGTAATACAGTATTGAATGTCTGTATATTCAGCACTTGCATAAAAATACAGGAGTCTAACTGCAAAAGCCCAAAGAACAAAGAAAACTCTAAATGAAAAGCACATTACAGTACACTCAAAATGTTGCGCAACTGCGAAATCAAAGTCAATGAGAGATTCATTCTTGCCTCAGCATCACGTCTTTGTGCTGGTTTCCCGCCAGAGGACTTAGTCCACATCACAGGCAATGTTGTCCCTTGCCAGGCAACGGGGGAAAACCTCTGGTATGCCGGATCCAGCCTTGACAACACTCCACACCTATGTCACCACAGGCCAATTCCATTGCCTGTAAGAGATTTTCCTGGTATATGGGTTTCGGTCATAGACTCACACCGCCACGCGAGAGTTCAAAAACGTATCTATTGGGTTGAGGGAAAGGGCTGTATGGTGGAAGGCAAACATTTATGAATCGGCTGGTTGATGTTGAACCACTCGCGTATCCGGACACCACCGTGAAAGCTGACATTGTCGCAAAACCACGACATAGACAGGATGCGCTGCCTGCTGATGATCCTGCTGCTCACACTCAAACAAAACATCCCGAAGACCACCCAGAAATATAAGAAGATGTTCAGTGTTATATGGCCCCAGGGTTGCATGACGGTGGAGAACCCCACGATTACTTATGGCTGCCAGGGGGACATTGCCACCACGTTGGCCACATGTTCCTGCCTCCTCCTTCTCCTGTTTAGCCAGATTGAACCCTGCTTCATCTACAAAAAATTTATTAATGGGCCTTTCCATGGAATCCAATTCAAATACTCTCTATATATAAAAATAGATAAATAAGTTCGTTTAGTAAGTGATACAGAAAGACAGACTTCTGCAGAGTGCATTTGTATGCACTCCTGATTTACATACACTACAATGTAGTGCAGTTTACAGTAACAGTAGGCTAGTAGCTTAGCATTGTACTGTAAGCATCAGCGCTGAAAGTGTCTGAGTGTACACTTACTTGCACATACTGAAATCGTAGATCTTTGACCCTTTCTGAGTTGCGCTCAAAGGGTACTCTGTACACTTGCTTCATGCGTACCCTGTTACGCTGGAGGACACTGTCAATTGTAGAAAGGCTGACACTGTTGATTCCTTCAAAGTTTACATTGTGTTCAACAACTCTTTGCTGTATTTCACGAGTGGATGGCATTGTTTTGAAGGACCATATCAACAGTGAGAGCCTCTGCTGTTGGGGAGAACATAGCAGGCCTTCCACCCTCATGTGGTAGTCTTGCAATTCTACAAAAGGGAAAAAATGCAACTTACAAACGAATACATACAGTAAAAATAGTAATGGATATTACTTCTATACGTAAAATATTGTATGGTAAGAAAATTAATATTTTTTTCCCAAGTCCCCTTTCTATTGACAAAGTGATGTACTGAATCAAATGTATACAGTAAACTTTCAATGACCAAAATAAAAAGAAACAATTACCTGTTCTCTTCTCTGAATGTCCTGATTATGGTGGCCACAGATAATCTGCTCAAATTGGGTTGTACTCTTTGTCCTGCTTCCCTCATTGCTTGAATTTCTTCTGAAATTACTGTTCTTGGTCTTGCTCTTCCCTCGTTCCTCGCACTCTTCCTCCTCGTCCACCACCTCTTACACGTACTCTTCCTCCTCTGCCTCTCAGATTGTTTCCATCCATTGTTGGTATCAACATTCAAATCACACCGTCCACCTGTGCACTCTGAACTGGCTTATATTCTGTACAATTGGTTTGATCACATCATTAGAAACAAGTGTGAACAATTTGGAGTCGTTGTGTGTAAACGATGACAACTGTGTTGTAGTTGTGTTTAACTTTTGCCGCCTGTGTTTACCATTTTGTAACACAAGTGCATCACAGTGCGAAATGTGTTTTAGTGAGTGAGAATGTGTTTAGAGTTTTGCAAAAAGAGTGACTGATTCGACAAATGGGTTTAGGCCACTGAGCATTTGGTTCAGAGAATGGGGTTTAGTGTTTTAGCAATTCAGAAAAAAACGTAATAGGGCCAGAGCCACCAGAACAGTAGATTCTACAAGTGTCTGGAGCTCTATTGGAGGTATACGACACCTTTCTTCCATGAGATATTCCATAATTTGTGTGTTTTGTCGATGGTGGTGTAAAACGCTGTCTCAGGCGCACTCCAGAATCACCCATAGAGTGTTCAATTGGGTTGAGATCTGGTGACACACACACACACACACACACACTTTATGCTGCTTTGAGACCCCTCTTTCAAAGTCACTGAGATCTCTTCTTCTAGATATGGTAGCCAAAATAATGGACAATTTGGCATTTTTATACATGACCCTAAGCATGATGGGATATTTTAATTGCTTAATTTTCTCAGGAACCACACCTGTGTGTAAGCACCTGCTTTCGATATACTTTGTATCCCTCATTTACATAAGTGTTTCCTTTATTACCTGTATGTGCCCCACACCTTAGGGGTAAATAAATATTGACTATGATCTCCCTTTAACGTCTCCCTACACGCCAAGCTAGGTAGCTGTGGGTGAGACACATCATCAGGTTAAAGGAAGGTAACAAACATCTGCTGTTATGTAAGCAGATGTTCTGTAAGTAACTTGGGATAGGGGAGAAACAGAGAGGGATGACAAACCAAGGACACTGCATTTTAGCTGACTGTAATATCAAATGTACTGTAAAACATTTGGACTGGGGAGCTAGGTGGTAGTTGTGTGACTAATTTGTATGCACCATGTAGTTAATTACTGCAGTGGGCTAAAATAGGGTCACACAGAGGGATTCTTGGTAGTCTTAAACAAATCTACTTTGAAAAAAAAGTATACACCTCACACACATGGTTATGGGCTTAAAAAAAGAAGACAACTATACCATGTCAGATATAGAGTTACAATGTATTCAATTTTGAGTTTGCATCACAATATTACACTTTATATAGATCACAAAAGACTGAAATATAACAAAACCGTTTGACATAGATTTTCGTCATAATTTTTAAACATCTTTATTAATGATCAAATTATGAAAAATATGAATAACATTACACCAATGAGGCCAAAGAGGGAGCTTTTGGTCATTAACTGCAGGAAAGGGCTACGGTACTAGAAGTAGTTTTAGTGTAGATAAGTGTCATGAGCCCTCTCACTCCACCGGGTTACCACCTTAATTTGTTTCCACTATCTTCCACTCTGCTCACCTCCCTCTCTCTACTCAGCCTAACTAGCTCCACCTGTCCCTGCTCTGCTCGGCTCTAATTACTCTGCCAGCTGCGCTGCATTACCCACTAACCTCTCCCAGTATTTAAGGCCCTGTCTTTCAGCTCTCCGGTGTCAGATCGTCTGCAAAGCTCACACCCGGAACCTGTTTGCTCGCGCTTCTGGCTCACCCTGGTTTTGTGACCCCGGACCTGCCTGTTTTTGGATACTCTTCTGCCTCTGGAGATCCAGACCTGCTTCTGCCATTACGACTCCTGACTACTCTTCAATCCCGGTAACTCTGACCAGCCTTCTGCCTTGCTACTACGTATTTTGGATTTCCCTTGAACTGTACTGCTGCCTGGTTTCATTCCGCCCTGTTGTGTCTGTGTCTCCCTCCCCAGGACTTCTGGACCACCCACCACCGGCTTCATAGGGACGCATCGCTGCCACTGGGGGGCACAGACCCAGCGCATTGGACGGGATCCCTGTTACCCCTGGAGCCTTCATTCACTCCCTACTTCCCTTTTCCCTTAAGTTTAATAAACTTTCTGGTGTGGCGTAATTGTGGTCCCCTGGTCGTCTGTCTGAATCGTGACAGTGCAGATCTGACCATTATGGACTCAGCGCACACTTTCCCCGACATGGAAACCGATGAGCATGAGCAGCAGTTCCAGCAGCAGCAACAACAACTCGCCATGATCATTCAACTCCTCACCAACCTTACCCCAGCCAGTCTGCCCCCAGCCCAGCCCCGAGTTACCTGCCCGGTCATTGCAGCCGCTGCTCCCGAACCCAAGATTGGAAACCCCGAGCGGTTCAACGGCGATTCAACCTAGGTCCGGCCATTCCTGACTAGCTGCCGACTTCAGTTCTCCTTGCAGCCAAGGACCTTCGCCACGGAGGGGGCTAAAGTTGGGTATGCCATCACTCACCCCTGGACGGGCCGAGCTCGACTCTGGGGAACAGCAGAGTTCGAACGTCAAACCCCCAGAGCATGTGCAACCTTCGACCTGTTTGCTGAGGGAGATGCTGAAGGTGTTTGACCTGGATTCACCCACCGCAGAGGCGTCTCGTGAACTGTTCAGTATTCGACAAGGCAGACGTAACAGTCAGACCATTCCATCGACTTCCGAACCCTGGCTAGACGAAGTTCTTGGAACACACCATCGTTGGTGGACGCGTTCTTCCATAGTTTGGCTGACTATATCAAGGGACGAGTTGGTCTCCCATGAACTGCCTTCCACTCTTGATGAAGCTTCATGCACTGACTGTCAGGATCGACAGAGGATACAGACCCGTCGTCGTGAGAGGGGGCGCCAAGGTCCACCTACTACCGGCATTCGGAGAGATCCGACTGGGCTCCTGTCATCTACTGCCACTCACCCCAGGTCAGCTTGATCAGTCTGAGCCTATGGAGATTGGGCGAGCCTCCCTCACTCCTGCAGAGCGCCAGCGCGCTTCACCTCAAACCTCTGCCTCTATTGTGGAGGTGATGGACATCGTGTGGTAACCTGCCCCTTTAAAGGGCCAAGCTCACCGGGCGTAGGGGGAGTTCGGTTGAGTTCAATGACCATCCAGTCCTCCGACCGCAAACCCCTGCTGCAAGTTCACCTCCGCCTCTCTGACTCAACTCACACCCTGGCTGCTCTGGTGGATTCTGGCGCCCGAAGCCAACATAATGGACATCAAGCTGGCACGCCAACTGGGACTGGAGAACCTCCGTTTGACACCTCCTATTCCTGCCCGGGCACTGGACGGACACTTACTCGGATCGGTCACTCATGTCACGGCCCCGGTCTCGATGGGTCTGTCCGGAAACCATCAAGAAACTATCCAGTTTCACCTGCTCCTCTCCAGGCCAACCCCTCATCCTGGGTTACCCATGGCTTCGCCGGCACAACCCTCAGCTCGACTGGGTGACCCGGGGTGATCAGGGAGTGGGGAGAGGACTGCCACCGAACCTGCCTGCTTGCTGCCCACTACCCCCTCGGCCAGTACCTACTAACTCCGCTCCTGACCTCTCCAATGTCCCAGAATGCTACCATGGTCTCAGAGAGGTGTTTAACAAGCAAAGAGCCACATCTCTCTGCCCCCTCACCGACCGTACGACTGTTACCATCGACCTCCTCCCTGGAACAGCTCTCCAAGGGGGTCGTCTTTATTCGTTGTCTGCTCTGAAAGAAAGTCCATGGAGGACTACATCAATGGCTCTCTGTCCGCAGGATTAATCCCGTTCATCTTCATCTCCTGCTGGTGCTGGCTTCTTCTTTGTGGGAAGAAGGACGGATCTCTTCGCCCTGCATCGACTACAGGGGGACTCAACGACATCACAGTGAAAACCGTTACCCTCTGCCTCTGCTCACCTCTGCTTTTGAGTTGCTCCAGGGAGCCACTGTTTTTACCAAGTTGGATCTCAGGAAACGCTTACCACCTAGTGCGGATCCGGGAGGGAGATGAATGGAAAACCGCATTCAATACACCAACAGGCCACTACGAGTATCTGGTTATGCCTTTTGGCCTCACCAATGCTCCTGCTGTGTTTCAGGCTCTAGTGAATGATGTACTGGGACATGTTAAACAAGTTTGTCTTCGTTTACCTGGATGACATCTTAATTTACTCCAGAAACCTGTCTGAACACACCCGCCATGTCCAGCAAGTCCTTCATCGTCTTCTGGAGAATTCCCTCACGCCAAGGCAGAGAAATGTGAGTTTCACGTCTGACAGTGCTTCCTGGGGTACATAGTGGCAGAAGGAAGTATCCAAATGGATCCTGCCAAAGTATCAGCAGTCACTTCAGCCAGTTCCGGAGAACAGAAAGAAGCTGCAACAGTTTCTGGGGTTTGCTAACTTCTATAGGAAGTTTATCCGGAACTACAGTACTGCTGCCCTCTCACTGCTCTAACCAGCACCAAGCACCACCCTTCACCTGGACCCCAGCAGCCGACAAAGCCTTCAGTACCCTCAAGGTGAGGTTCACCTCCGCTCCCATCCTCCAGATGCCTGATGTGGACCGGCAATTCATTGTGGAGGTGGACGCCTCGGATGTGGGAGTTGGTGCTGTGATTTCTCAGTGGGCTGCGGAGGATAGGAAGCTCCATCCCTGTGCTTTTTCTCTCACGTCGGTTGTCCCCCTCTGGAGTGCAATTACGACACAGGGGAACCGTGAGCTGCTGGCTGTGAAGCTTGCCTTGGAGGAGGCGTCACTGGCTGGAGGGGTCCACCATTCCATTTTCTCGTTTGGACCGATCATAAGAACTTGGAGCATCCGTACGGCCAAACGGTTGAACTCCAGGCAGTCCCGCTGGGCCCTGTTCTTCACCAGGTTTAATTTCACTCTGTCATACCCGGCCTGGATCACGCAACACCAAGCCAGACGCCCTCTCCCGTCAATTCCAGAAGGATGACAACCCCTCCAAGGATCCTGTGTGATTCTGCCAAGTCCCTGCATCGTTGCAGCTCTGACCTGGGCTGTTGAGGAACAGGTGCTGGAGGCTCTCCTCAAATCAGCCAGGTCCGAGCACTTGCCCAGCTGACCACTTTTGTCCCCGAAGACCCTGGGGGTCCCAGGTCATTCAGTGGGGACATGACTCCCGCCTAGCTTGTCACCCCTGGCTCCACCCGCACTTCACAACCTGCTGCCTCAGAGGTTCTGGTGGCCCTCTCCGAGGAAGGATGTGCGGAATTCGTCCGCCTGCCCCATCTGCAACCAACACAAGTCGGTCCTGCCAGCCCCCAACCGGATTGCTGCAGCTCCTGCCTGTGCCCAGACGTCCCTGGTCTCACATCGCCCTTGACTTTTTGTCACGGGGCTGCCCCCTTCAAGTGGCATGACCGTCATTCTCACCATCGTTGACGTTTCAGCAAGATGGCACACTTCATTCCCCTCCCCAAGCTCCCAACGCCAAGGAGACCAGCCAGTGTGGTCCTGGAACACGTCTTCCGGATCCACGGACTGTCAAGGGATGTGTTGTTTCTGACCGTGGTCCACAATTCTCTCCGCTTTTTGGAAGGGAGTTCTGTCACCTGCTGGGAGCCACAGTCAGTCTGACTTCCGGATTCCATCCCCAATCCAATGGGCAGTCAGGCGGGTTAATCAGGAGCTCGAGAAGGCACTGCGATGCATGACTTCACGCAACCCCCACTCCTGGTCGAGCAATTGACATGGGTGGAGTACGCACACAATTCTCTGACCTGCTCTGCCATCGGTATGTCCCCTTTCAATGTGTTTATGGATACCAGCCTCCTCTATTTGCCAGCCAGGAGGAGGAGGTACTTGCCCATCTGCACTTGCTTTTTGCCCGTCGATGTCGCCGCACCTGGTCGGCAAGCCCGAGCCACACTCCTCGGGTCCGTTGCCAGCTACACTACCGGGGCCAACCGTCGGAGAATTCCTGCTCCCACCTACCATGTTGGTCAAAGGGTGTGGTTGTCATCCGAAGAACCTGCCACTCAGGGTGGAGTCGCCAGAAGCTGGCACCTCGGTTTCATTGGCCCATTCCTATCATAAGAGTGATTAGCCCAACTGCTGTCCGGCTCCAACTGCCTAATTCCCTGAGGGTGCACCCACTTTCCATGTGTCTAAGATTAAGCCCATCCATCAGAGTCCGCTGGTCCTGCTGCGCCTGGTCTCCTCCTCCACGGCTCGTCGATGGTGGCCTGGTTACACCGTCCGCCGCCTGCTTCGGTCCAGACGGAGGGGTAGGGGTCTCAGTACCTCATTGACTGGGAGGGCTATGGACCTGAGGAAAGGACCTGGGTGCCAGCTAGTCCGGATTGTGGATAGGACTCTCATCACCGCTTTCCTACCTGGCATCCTGATCAACCTGCAATCGTAGGGGCCGCCCCAGAGGGGTCCCTAACCGTCCGGCCCGCTCGGCTTCCTGTCCTGTGCCTGATCCTGTCTCGGGACCTGTCCCATCTCCCGACCACGGCCCTCCGGCTTCTCCGAGGTGAGACGTTCACTCGGACCGTTCGGAGGAGTTCTAGCCCTCCTCGGCTCCCCTCCTCCCGCCCGGCGTGGTGTTGCTCTTGGGACCTGGGGCCGTCCCTTGGGGGGGTTCTGTCATGAGCCCTCTCACTCCACCGGGTTACCACCTTAATTTGTTTCCACTTCTTCCACTCTGCTCTACCTCCCTCTCTCTACTCAGCCTAACTAGCTCCACCTGTCCCTGCTCTGCCTGGCTCTAATTACTCTACCAGCTGCGCTGCATTACCACTAAACCTCTCCCAGTATTTAAGGCCCTTCTTTCAGCTCTCCGGTGTCAGATCGTCTGCAAAGCTCACACCGAACCTGTTTGCTCGCGCTTCTGGCTCACCCTGGTTTTGTGACCCCGGACCTGCCTGTTTTTGGATACTCTTCTGCCTCTGGAGATCCAGATCTGCTTCTGCACATTCGACTCCTGACTACTCTTCAATCCCGGTAACTCTGACCAGCCTTCTGCCTTGCTCTACGTATTTTGGATTTCCCTTGAACTGTACTGCTGCCTGGTTTCATTCTGCCCTGTTGTGTCTGTGTCTCCCTCCCCCAGGACTTCTGGACCACCCACCACCGGCTTCATGGACGCATCGCTGCCACTGGGGGGCACAGACCCAGCGCATTGGACGGATCTGTTACCCCTGGAGCCTTCATTCACTCCCTACTTCCCTTTTCCCTTAAGTTTAATAAACTTTCTGGTGTGACGGTAATGGGTCCCTGGTCGTCTGTCTGAATCGTGACAGATAAG
>NW_025539504.1:0-7500 GCF_020615455.1 Coregonus clupeaformis
GAGACCGCGCAGGACTTCGCTTGTCACCGGTCGTCTAGGGAGCGAAGGAGCACCGAGGTGCGCAGCGTGTCCAAGAAAGATGACTTTATTAATTAAAGTTTCGAACTACAAACAAAAAGAGACGCACTCATGAAGTCCTACGGTTACACTGACCCGAAACGGGAAACAAAAACCCACAAACACAAGGTGAAAACACACAGTTTAAATATGGATCCCAATCAGAGATAACGAGCCGACAGCTGACACTCGGAATACCTCCGATTGGGGAGTCATATGACTAACACAAGAACAACCAAAACAAAAGCACACCCAAATTACCCAACATAACCAAACCAAACCCAACAGAAACCAATACACCCTGGCTCAAATACAAAAGTCCAGGAGCCAGAGTGTGACAGTCACCCCCTAAAGTTGAAGCGCGGACTGCGACCGCGCCTCAACTAGGGCTAACCAAGGGAGGGCTGGGTGGGCATACCTCTTCGGCGGTGGTTCTGGCTCTGGTCGTGGTCCCCACCCCACCATAGTCACGCTACCCGCTTCCGGAGCCTCCTCCAACTGACCACCCTCCAACAACCCACCCGGATTAAGGGGCAGCACCGACTAAGAGGCAGCACCGGACTAAGGGGGCAGCACCGGACTAAGGGGCAGCACCGACTGAATGGCTGGATCCGCTGGCTGGCGGATCCTGGCTGGCTGGCGGATCCCGCTGGGACGGCTCTGGCGGATCCCCGGCTGGCTGGCGGATCCCGGCTGGGACGGCTCCTGGAGCGGATCCCGGCTGGACCCGGCTCTGGCGATCCCGGCTGACGGCGGCTCTGGCGGATCCCGGCTGGACGGCTCTAGCGATCCCGGCTGACGGCTCTGGCGGATCCCGGCTGGACGGCTCTGGCGATCCCAGCTGGACTGGCTCATGGCTGGCCGACGGATCCCCGGCTGCTCATGGCTGGCTGATGGATCCTGGCTGCTCATAGGCCGGCTGGATGGATCTGGCTGCTCATGGCTGGCTGACGGATCTGGCTGCTCATGGCCTGGCTGACGGATCTGGCTGCTCATGGCTGGCTGACGGATCTGGCATGCTCATGGCTGGCTGATGGATCTGGCTGCTCATGGCTGGCTGACGGATCCTGGCTGCTCATGGCTTCGGCTGAAGCTCTGGCTGGTCTGTCTGGCGAGGAAGGCTCTGGCTGATCCTGTCTGGCGGAAGCTCTGGCTGCTCCGGTCTGGCGGACGACTCTGAAGGCTCATGGCAGACAGGGCGCTTAGACGGCGTTGGGCAGAGCGGGCAGTTCAGGCGCCTTGGGCAGACGGGCAGTTCAGGCGCCCGATGGGCAGACGGCAGACTCTGCGGCCGAGACGCACTATAGGCCTGGTGCGTGGTGCCGGGAACTGGTGGTCCCGGGTTGAGGACACGCAATTCCTCGAGGGCTAAAGGGGAGAAGGAACAGGGCATGCTGGACCCTGGGGGACGCACATAAGGCCTAGTGCGTGGTGCGGAACTGGTGGTCCCCGGGCTGAGGACACGCATCTCAGGAGCTGGTGCGGGGGTAGCAACAGGGCATGCTGGACCCTGGGGACGACATGAGGCCTAGTGCGTGGTGCCGGAACTGGTGGTCCCGGCTGAGGACACGATCTCAGGCTTAGTGGGGAGTAGCAAACAGGGCATGCTGGACCCTGGGACGCACATGAGGCCTAGTGCAGTGGGCCGAACTGGTGGTCCCGGGCTGAGGACAGCATCTCAGGGCTAGTGCGGGGGAGCAGCAACAGGGCGCACAGGACCTGGGGACACACAGGAGGCTTGGTGCGTGGTGTGTAGGCACTGGTGGTACTGGGCTGGAGCGGGGAGGTGGCGCGGAAATACCGGACCGTGCAGGCGTACTGGCTCCTTGAGCACTTGAGCCCGCCCAACCTTACCTGGTTGTATGCTCCCGTCGCCCGACTCAGTGACGGGAAGGAGGAATAACCCGCTACCGGGCTATGTAGGGCGAACCGGGGACACCATCGTAAGGTTGGTGCCATGTAAGCCGGCCCGAGGAGATCGCACTGGTGGCCTGATGCGGCCGGCTTCATTATCCGCTCAGCTCAATCTAGCCCCAACGTGAGCGGAATGTACCGAACCGGGGTATGCAGACGCGTACAGGAGACACCATGCGCTCTACTGCGTAACACGGGTGTCTGCCCCGTATCTCGCTCTCCACGGTAAGTACAGGGAGTAGGCGCAGGTCTCCTACCTGACCTCGCCACACTCCCTTTGGCCCAGGAAATTTTTAGGCTAGTGCTCACGGAGCTTCCAGCCTTGCCTCCCGTGCTGCCTCCTCCTGCCTCCTCGGCTTTAGCTGCCTCCACGCTCTTCACGAGGACGGCGATATTCTCCCGTTGTGCCCAAGACCCTTTCCATCAGTATCTCCTCCCATGTCCATAGAATCCTTTGTAGGTGGATCCTGTTGCCGCTTGACACGCCGCTTGGTCCTAGATTGGTGGGTTTTCTGTCACGGTCGTCTAGGAGCAGCGAGGAGACCAAGGCGCAGCGTGGTCCAAGAAACATGACTTTATTAATTAAAGTTTAAACTACAAACAAAAAGACGACTCATGAAGTCCACGTTACACTGACCGGAACGAAACAAAAACCCACAAACACAAGGTGGAAAACACACAGTTTAAATATGGCTCCCAATCAGAGATAACGAGCCGACAGCTGACACTCGTTACCTCCGATTGGGAGTCATATGTTCTAACAAGAACAACCAAAACCAAGCACACCCAAATACCAACATAGAACCAAACCCAACGAAACGAATACACCTGGCTCAAATACAAAAGTCCAGGAGCCAGAGGACATTGCCCTGGAGTTTCGTGCTCTAGCGGCTGGGTCGGTGGAACGGCGGGCCCTCATCGACCACTTCTACCGGTGCCAACTACGAGAGGATGTCTGAAGGGAGCTAGCCTGGCCGGGACACCTGCCGGGACACCACCGCTTGGTCACGGTGTAGTGGTCTACATCGAGCTTACATTCTGGTATTTTCCGATACGTGGCGCGAGTATGTGTCCTGGTTCGTAGGGAAGTGCTGGCCCGACTGTTGGAACATTACCTTTATGTCAGAGGCAGAAAAGTGTCTGTTTTTCCAACAGTCCGTCTCCTCCTCGGATACCGCATTACCCCTCATTGTGTGGAGATGGAGGGAGATCGCATTTCAGCTGTGCGTAATGGCCCAGACTCCAACCACGGTAAAGAAGGTGCAGCGCTTTGGCTTTGCCAACTACTGATCCCAGGAGGTTTATCCGGGCTTTGGCTTAAGTCGCAGCTCCCATCACATTCTGTTGAAGGGGTGGGCCTTCCCGGCTCCGGGTCTTCTGAGGCTGACAGGGCTTTCAGTAACCTGAGGGTTCTGTCTCTCATCCCGGTGCTGGCCCATCCCGATCCATCACTACCGATTCGAGTAGAGGTGGATCGTCCGAGGTAGCGAGTAGAGCGCTGTCCTATCTCAATGCTAGGGCACGCCACCCAAGCTCCGCCCCTGTGCCTTCTTCTCCAAGAAGCTCAGCCAGGCACAGCAGAACTACCACGTTGGTGATCGGGAGCTGGTGTTGTCCGAGCCCTGACCGTGTGGAGGCACTGGGTCGAGGGGGCAAAACACTCTTTCCTCGTCTGGACGGACCACCATAACCTGAGTACATCTGGGCAGCGAGAGGCTGCGGGAACCCTCGCCAGGCCAGGTGGGCCCTATTCTTCACCCGGTTTGATTTTACACTATCTATCCCGAATAACGAAGAACATTAAACGAAGGCAGACGCTGACTGTCACGGCTGTACGAAACAGAGAGGAGAGGCCCATAGACAACATCCCCATACTCCCGGTCTCCTGCATTTGTGGTGCCGGTTAGTGTGGGAGCGATGGACGCAGATATAGAGCGGGCGTTACGCACAGAGCCATCTCCACCTCAGTGTCCAGCTCAGCTGCAGTACGTGCCCCTCTTGTCTGTGACCGTCTGATCGATTGGGCACACACGCCCCTCCTCTGGTCACCCAGGTATCGGTCGTACAGTGCGCTGCCTGACCGGAAAGTACTGGTTGCTTACGGCTAAGGACGTGAGGGTGGTCTCCTCCTGCCCGGTGTGCGCCCAGAGTAAGGCACCTAGGCACTTCCTCCCAGCAGGTAAGTTACAGCCTTTACCAGTTCCACAATGGGGCCATGGTCCCACCAGGTATGTGACTTTCTCATTGATCTTCCCCCTCTCTCCAGGGTAACTTCACCATCCTGGTCATTGTGGACGCTTTCAAAAGCCTGTCGCCTCCTTCTTCTGCCCGGTCTCCCCAAGGCCCTGCAGACTGCGGAGGCCCTGTTTACTCACGTCTTCCGGCACTACGGGGTGTGCCAGAGCACATAGTGTCTGACCAGGGTCCCCAGTTTACATCCAGGGTCTGGAAGGTGTTCATGGAATGTCTGGGAGTCTCGGTCAGCCTGACCTCTGGGTTTCACCCTGAGAGTAATGGGCAGGTGGAACGGGTGAACCAGGATGTGAGTAGGTTCTAAGCGCTCCTACTCCCAGGACCGGGCCGGGGGAGTGGTCGAGTGTTCTTGCCATGGGCAGAATATGCCCAAAACTCTTTCCGCCACTCCTCCACTAACCTATTGCCCTTTCAATGTGGTTTTTTTTAGTTATCAGCCGGTTCTGGCACCGTGGCATCAGAGCTCCAGACCGCTCCTGCGGTGGATGACTGGTTTCGGAACTCTGCTCTGTGTCCACCTCCAGCGTGCCGTGCGCCGTCAGAAAGCCAACGCTGACCGCCACCAAAGGGTGAGGCCCCGGTCTTAGTACCGGGTGATCGGGTCTGGTCTCGACCCGTATGCCCCGCCGCCTGCCCCTGCTGGGAAGCTGAGGCGCGGTTTGTGGGGGCGTTGAAAATCCTGAGGATGATAAATGAGGTTACATATAGGTTATTACTCCTCCAGATTACCCATATTAAAAACCCTCGGCTCTCCTCAGGCCGGTGATGGCTGGTCGGCCTCAGGACTCTGAGGTGCGGGAGGTTACTCCGCCTCTGGACATCGAGGAGGCCCCGGCGTACTCCGTCCATTCCATCCTGGATTCGAGGCGTGGGTGGGGGCCTTCAGTGCTCCGTGGAGTGGGAGGGGTACGGTCCAGAGGAGCGATCCCTCCCTTGCGGGATTTCCACACCGTCGCCCATCCGGTCTCGCCCTGCTCTGCGGGGTCCTCTGGCGTCCCGAGGCGGTGTCGGGCGTGCTGCGTGGAGATGCGCGTCAAGGGGGTGGGTGCTGTCACGAACTTCCTCCGAAGGCCACCTCTCCTTGTTCGGGCAGGCTTGGCGTTCGTCACCGGCCTTCTAGCTACTACGCCACTCCTCATCTCTTCATTCCATTTGTTTTTTGTCTTGTTTACGCACGCCTGGTTCATATACCCTCATCAGTACCTGTATAAGTGTTCCCTCTGCCCCCTTGTCTTTGTGTGATTGTTTGACCAGCGGAGGATCGAGAAGTCGGTGGAGCTCTGTGTATTTTGTATCGCCGGATATTTTCCTGTGTGCCCTGTATTTTCCAGTCGCGCCTGTTTTGCGCACTGGAGTATCTGACGCATTACTGCGTACAACTCTGTGTTTCAGAATAAATCCTGTTATTCTGTGATTTACGCCTCCTGCCTGACTCCTTCGAAATCACCTCATCAGCAATGAGTGTGTGTGTGTGTGTGTGTGTGTGTGTGTGTGAAGGAGCTTTTCTGGCTTTCGTCCTGGCAGTGTTCCTGGTAGTGTGTTCCCAGATTTCAGATCTGTCTGGGAGATGGAGAGCGGAGCCCGGAGTAGAGAGGGACTGAAGGGGCTTTGGCTGGGAATAGAAACTCCCTCGCCAAGCTCCGATTAAACACAGGAACACACACACAATGCACACTAGCACTACGCACACACACACACACGCTTGAGAACACACACACAACAAAATCAGGAAGTGCTTGATCTCCACCAATCACAGTGATGGAACCCCCACAGAGCTGAGGTCACGTGATCTCTCTTCACCCTGTTGGATAAACATGGATCCCTCTTACAAATAAAGATTAAAGTGATGATTAGTAGATTAGAGTGATAAAATAAATCAGCAACACTGTGGGTTGGCACACTAACACAGTCTCCTAGTACATTCATTAGCTACGTAGTTGTTGATTAGGATAGTCAAAGATGAACTGTTATTGGGCTTTTGAGATCCTTGGCTCCCTGCATCAAACTTTGAAGAATAAGTGTGTGTGTATGTGATTGTGTGTGTATGTGTGTGTGTGTGCGATTGTGTGATTGTGTGTATGTGATTGTGTGTTTGTGTGTGTGTGGGATTGTGTGTGTGATTGTGTTTAGAGCAGATGCTTATAGCACCAGGTCTCTCAATATTTCAACACCCCAAAACAGAGTGGTGCACCTCTGCCCCACCCACCCCCTTAACACACACACACACACACATTTGAATACTTTTGTTTTGATTCACAATGAAACACACAAACACACACACCTTGAGCAGAGAGACAGGTTAGAGTAGAAGTGACGTCACAGTAGAACCTTTGGCCTGGATACGTCTGACCCTATTAGGCGAAGGGAGGAGAGGGAGAGAGAGAGAAAGAGAGAGAGAGAGCGAGAGGAAGGAGAGGATAGAAAAAGACGGAGGGAGAGGTAGAGCTAGGATCGGGTAGACGGGAATGGAGAGAGGAAGGGAGATTGGAGATTTAAAGAAAAATTTAAAGAAATAAGGATAGGAAGACTGGGGTGTGTGTTCAGTGAATAATGCAGTAGTAGCAGCACCTGTCGTCCCCTGTTAGTTAAAAATCAGCAAGTTACTGAGACAGTCCTCTAACACATGCCTCATACTGAACCTGAACACCACACACACACACAGTGGGGAATTCCTCAGAGTTGACTTTCTGTTCTTTCTGTTGTTGACTTTTGTACCTCTGTATGTGTTTGTGTTTCAGTGATGTCCCATACTCCCAAGGTGCAACATCACCTTCAGTATGTTGACTCTGGAGCCCAACCTGCGTCCAGGCTACAACGACTCTCTACAACACCCCAGTCCTGCAGGAGATGGTTCAGGCCATTTCAGGTCAGGCGCCACCCGAGTGGACAGTACAACACGCAAGATTCAGGGGCTGACCTTCCGCTACTACGGAGTCAATGAGATCACAATCAGCGGGAACCTGAGAGACATAGAGACTATATAAGCTTGTTATAAAGTGTTATAATCTGTTATTGATTCGATATTGCGGGAGAATAACAGGACGATAGTCTGAGGCCTGGTCCCGTATTCATAAAGTGTCTCAGGATCAGTTTTTACCTTTTAAATCATAATGAATAAGAGAGGGGGACTGATCCTAGATCCAGCACTCCTACTCTGAGATACACATTGTGAATACAGGAACCCTGGGCTACAGAGATGTACTCCCCTTGGTTTAGCCTTCAAGACCACTTCAAAACTGTTTCAATCAACATTAAATAGAAAGTTAAATTGAAACC
>NW_025539504.1:10000-12620 GCF_020615455.1 Coregonus clupeaformis
GAGAGAGAGAGAGAGGGAGAGAGAGAGAGAGAGAGAGATTGAACAATGAGTTGCCTATCAGAGGGGTTGCTTTGAAATGAAATTCAGTTATTTGACAATAACTCTTTCCATATCATGTATGATGAGTAGCAACAAATGATTTCTGCATGTGAAAGTGCCACATCCAATTCCCATATGATACAGAACACAATGCATTGCATCTTATAACCTATGTTCTTAAAGGAATCATACTTGGTTAAACTGTGTAGTGTGGAAAGTAATATTGATATGTGAATATGCAGTATATTAAATACACATCACATGGGACTCATAATAAGACTAAAGCAATTAGCTCATTAAATTGTTTATCTTTATCTGACTCCATAGGATAAAATACGGAATATGCAAGGAGACTGTGGTTGAAATTCACAGTAATAGGGCAATGAAGAAATGTCTGAGAAGTGGAATTCTAAATAGTGTGATTGGCCAACTTTGAAATGAATGGATTCATACTAAGGCATCAACAAGTTACAAAGCATTGGGGCAGCACATAAGGCATTATTCTTTGCATGGTCAGAGAGAGAGAGAGAGAGAGAGAGAGAGAGAGAGGAGAGAGAGAGAGGAAGAGAGGGAGAGAGGGAGAGAGAGAGAGGAGAGAGAGAGAGAGAGAGAGAGAGAGAGAGAGAGAGAGAGAGGAGAGAGAGAGAGAGAGAGGAGAGAGAGAGAGAGAGAGAGAGAGAGAGAGAGGGAAGAGAGACGATAGCCTGAAAGGCCATGAGCCCCAAAAGTCCATGGGCTGGAGAGAGAAAGAAAGAAAGAAAAGAAAGAGTATGTCACAGCAGGTCAGGAAACAAATAAGAGTAAGAACAATGAATCTTAGAGCCCTTTTATAAGCATCTGAGTTGTTTGGATTAAAAATCTGAGTTGTTGACCAATAGTATTACTGTAAAGTTAACCTCCAATCAGATATCGACCTACACATGGCCGTGGGCGTTATTGTCGGCCTTGCGCCTCCTGCCCGTCTAAATAAAATATTGAAATATTGATCAATGTTCACGAGACGCCAACAAAAAATATGCAACAGAGATTTAAATCCGAGCGGCGAAACAGCGCCCCTCTGTCTCCGCCAGATGTGTGGAGACCATGTGTCTGAGTCTTGTCTGGACCAAAGGAGTATGGCATGTCATAACTATTTGCAGAGAAGCATCAGAACATGAGCTAAGTATAGAGGGGCACTATTTAAGCTCGCTCGGTCTCGGTGATATAGTTTCAGCAGAGAGGAAGAGGCGGTTTTAGCCTCTCTCGCCAAAATCTGTCACGCGTATAAGCCAAATGCGTTTTATATGGGAATATGCAGACCCTAAGCTTGTCGCCTGCCTTGCAGCCTTTGGACAAATACTCCTAACATTGTTAGGGTGGAGTCTTCAGCGTCCCAAATCATTATATAGGCCTACAGATCTCTGGGTTTGTACCACTCTTGCGTTGGAAAGTAATGTTGGCCGGATGCACAGTGCACTGTTAGGATGTTGGGATTGGCCCTAAAGTAAATGTCTGTTGGCTCCAACATTATATCATTACTCCTGTCATAGCCACAGAGGATCATTTGCTGTGGATTGTTTCAAATCAGAAGTGTGTTTGGGAAGCCCTGCGATTTGGGTAAAGCGTGGCAAATGGGTATATCTGATGGAGTTGCAGCTTTCAGTGAAAAGCGTGGTAAAATATCTGTGAAGATAATGTGTTTTGAGTATAATTTAAAATGTTACATCGAAGAAGGTGAGGGGGTGTGGCGGACATATGGTGTGTCTCTCCAGAATGCATGCAGAGTAGGAAAGTACCATTTGGCAATGTCTTATTTCGATTGGTTCTTACTCACCATGTACAATTCCACAAAGTTTTTTGCCTCCACAAGTCACTAAGTCTGTTTTTTTAAATCCATTGCGAATTATAGTTCCTCATTCTGTCTCTGTCTGTCTTGTCTCTCTCTCTCTCTCCAATTCAATTAAAAAGGGCTTTATTGGCATGGGGAAACATATGTTTACATTTCCAAAGCAAGGAAATAGATAATAAACAAAAGTGAAAATAAACAGTCAAAAGTGAACAGTAAGCATTACTCACAACATTTTGAAAGGAATAGAGACATTGAAAATGCTTCGATGTATGGCAAGTACGGTGTTATAACGATGTGCAAATAGTTAACGTAAAAGGGAAAAAATAAATAAACATAAATATAGCCAGACATTTACAATGGTGTTTGTTCTTCACTGGTTGCCGCTTTTCTTTGCGTGGCAACAGGTCACAAATATTGCTGCGTGATGGCACACTGTGGTATTTCACCCAATAGATAAAGTTGATCAAAACTGGATTTGTTTTCAGATTCTTTGTGGGTCTGTGTAATCTGGAGAAAAAGATGGGTCTCTAATATGGTCAAAATTTGACAGGAGGTTAGGAAGTGTAGCTCAGTTTCCACCCTAATTTTGTAGGCTGTGTGCACATAACTGTCTTCTCTTGAGAGCCAGGTCTGCACGGCGGCCTCTCTCAAAGGTAAGGCTATGCTCACTGAGTCTGGTATTACAGTCAAGAGCTTTCCATTTTGGGTCAGTCCCAGTGGTTAAGTATTCTGCCACTGTGTACTCTCTGTTTA
>NW_025539505.1:0-12609 GCF_020615455.1 Coregonus clupeaformis
TGGCTCCTTGATCTGTGGTAGAACTCTACCAGAGCCGAAAAGGAGGCAATATGCTGTTTTCTGGTGCTCAGGTGGTCTAGGGACCATCGTAAAAGTGCAATAACGGTGATTGCGCATAAGCAAAAAAAATAGTTTTCATTCCCATCCAGGATGGTTAGCTCTATATGAAGATTACACAAACTGCATAGGGCCTCCAGTCGCAGAATGGCCCAACATTTTTATTAGTTACGTCTAACTACTATGCTATATTTGGCCAATTTACAAGAATACTTTTCAAAAGCTTCCCATCTAGGTGAAATAGAGATGTAAAACCACATGTGAAGTCACTGACCCCCCTCATCCATGCTACATTCAATATAATTTCAGTTTACCACTTCTCAGATTTTATAGGCATATTTCTTGTGATAGGTCTAAGTTTCAATACCTTCCTATCCGTCTGACCTCCCTCGTCCATAATAGGCTACACCACTTACAATTGACATGTTTTATTTTACACGAATAGTTATTGTGATAGGTCTAATTTTCAATAGCTCACTGTCCATATGGGTTACAGATCTACAGACAATTGCGGTGGGTTCATTGACCTCTCTTATCGAAGGTACACCTTTTATTTTTTTTCAAAATAACTCACCTTTGATTTTCTATAAATACACTGTACTCTATACTGAACCTTTCTATTAAATTATTTCTGAGATTGGAAAACACATTGGGAGGGATCTTAGACCTTTTAGCGCATATGGAGAGTGAGCTATTGAAAGTTATACCTATCACAGGAAATATTCATATAAAAATTGGCAAATCTAATGGCTGTACTATGTGTAACCATGTGAAATGGCTAGCTAAACTCAGCAAAAAAAGAAACGTCCTCTCACTGTCAACTGCGATTATTTTCAGCAAACTTAACATGTGTAAATATTTGTATGAACATAACAAGATTCAACAACTGAGACATAAACTGAACAAGTTCCACAGACATGTGACTAACAGAAATGGAATAATGTGTCCCTGAACAAAGGGTGGGTCAAAATCAAAAGTAACAGTCAGTATCTGGTGTGGCCACCAGCTGCATTAAGTACTGCAGTGCATCTCCTCCTCATGGACTGCACTAGATTTGCCAGTTCTTGCTGTGAGATGTTACCCCACTCTTCCACCAAGGCACCTGCAAGTTCCCAGACATTTCTGGGGGGAATGGCCCTAGCCCTCACCCTCCGATCCAACAGGTCCCAGACGTGCTCAATGGGATTGAGATCTGGGCTCTTCGCTGGCCATGGCAGAACACTGACATTCCTGTCTTGCAGGAAATCACGCACAGAACGAGCAGTATGGCTGGTGGCATTGTCATGCTGGAGGGTCATGTCAGGATGAGCCTGCAGGAAGGGTACCACATGAGGGAGGAAGATGTCTTCCCTGTAACGCACAGCGTTGAGATTGCCTGCAATGACAACAAGCTCAGTCCGATGATGCTGTGATACACCGCCCCATACAATGACGGACCCTCCACCTCCAAATCAATCCCGCTCCAGAGTACAGGCCTCGGTGTAACGCTCATTCCTTCGACGATAAACGCGAATCCGACCATCACCCCTGGTGAGACAAAACCTCGACTCGTCAGTGAAGAGCACTTTTTGCCAGTCCTGTCTGGTCCAGCGACGGTGAGTTTGTGCCCATGGGCGACGTTGTTGCCGGTGATGTCTGGTGAGGACCTGACTTACAACAGGCCTACAAGCCTTCAGTCCAGCCTCTCTCAGCCTATTGTGGACAGTCTGAGCACTGATGGAGGGATTGTGCGTTCCTGGTGTAACTCGGGCAGTTGTTGTTGCCATCCTGTACCTGTCCCGCAGGTGTGATATTCGGATGTACCGATCCTGTGCAGGTGTTGTTACACGTGGTCTGCCACTGCGAGGACAATCAGCTGTCCGTCCTGTCTCCCTATAGTGCTGTCTTAGGCGTCTCACAGTACGGACATTGCAATCTATTGCCCTGGCCACATCTGCAGTCCTCATGCCTCCTTGCAGCATGCCTAAGGCATGTTTACGCAGATGAGCAGGGACCCTGGGCATCTTTCTTTTGGTGTTTTTCAGAGTCAGTAGAAAGGCCTCTTTAGTGTCCTAAGTTTTCATAACTGTGACCTTAATTGCCTACCGTCTGTAAGCTATTAGTGTCTTAACGACCGTTCCACAGGTGCATGTTCATTAATTGTTTATGGTTCATTGAACAAGCATAGGAAACAGTGTTTAAACCATTTACAATGAAGATCTGTGAAGTTATTTGGATTTTCACTAATTATCTTTGAAAGACCGGGTCCTGAAAAAGGGACGTTTCTTTTTTTGCTGAGTTTAGTTAGTGGTGCGAGCTAGTAGCGTTTCAGTTATTTCCCTATTTCCCTTGTGAAGCAATCGGTAACGATGCTTTGTGGGTGACTGTTGTCAATGTGTTCGGAGGGTCCCAGGTTCGAGGCAAGGAGAGGGATGGAAGCAAGACTGTTACATATTGACAAGGGAGGTCAAAGATGTACCTTTTTTATAAGACCCACCACACTTGTCCGTATATCTATACTCATATGGACAGTGAGCTATTGAAAATTAAACCTATCACAGGAAATATTCATGTGAAATGGAAAATTGCCTTTCTAATGGGTGTACTATGGAGGAGGGAGATCAGTGATCTATCATTGAGTGGTTTTAGACATATATGTCATGTGGACTAGAAAATCAAAGGGGAGGAGTTTTGAAAAAGTAATTTGGTTTAATAGAGGTCAGGAACACGCCACACTTGTCTGTAGATCTCTAGCACGTGGATTGGAAGCCAATAAAGATTATAATTATTTATAATCAGAACTTTAAAATGGGAATTCTAATCGGAGTGTCATGGAATAGGGACATCAGTGACTTTGCTACAAGTGATTTTAGCTCTCTAGGTCATGCAAGTAGGCCTTGGGGGCCTGATCGGTGTCAGACTTTTGCCCCAGCCCCAGCTAACACACCCAAGTCCAATAAGTCCAATAATCAACTATTCATGATCTTCATTATGTAATTGTTGTGAGAAAAAACAGTTGGTTTAAGATCTCTAGATCATTTAATTGAGACAAATAGTTTTCCTGTTAACACCAGGTTAGGCTGATTGCACATTTAAGACGGTCCTTTAGCCACGAGTGCATAAAATTCTCCAATTGAAACCAACTTCGTGACTTTTTGAAAACGGAATGGAGAAAAAAAGGCTGTACCTTACCTCTCATCATCTGATTCTAAATATATCACCCTAATCATCCTAGGACCTTCCATGGAAGAGGTATTGACGAGCAAACTCCAAATATCAAACCAATATCCAAACAGATTTTTTTTTTTTACTGTGGTTATATAATGTATTGAGCTGTTGTAGACTTTCGACCTGTGTGTGGCGGTAACAAGTGATTTACATTGGAGATGCTTTTTTTGGTTGCTTGTACGTTTTTATTTAGACCTTTTTTGGAAGTACATACCGGCCGTACCGGGATTAAATTACGATAGTTGCTCAGTGAAACTCTATATTTGGTGATCAACTAATGTATTTTGTCATTATACCGCTTGTAGAGTTTGAATCTGAGCTTTCTGGGGGTTAGAGGGGTCTGGTTCAGCTACAGTGGGGGAAAAAAGTATTTAGTCAGCCACCAATTGTGCAAGTTCTCCCACTTAAAAAGATGAGAGAGGCCTGTAATTTTCATCATAGGTACACGTCAACTATGACAGACAAAATTAGAATTTTTTTTCCAGAAAATCACATTGTAGGATTTTTAATGAATTTATTTGCAAATTATGGTGGAAAATAAGTATTTGGTCACCTACAAACAAGCAAGATTTCTGGCTCTCACAGACCTGTAACTTCTTCTTTAAGAGGCTCCTCTGTCCTCCACTCGTTACATGTATTAATGGCACCTGTTTGAACTTGTTATCAGTATAAAAGACACCTGTCCACAACCTCAAACAGTCACACTCCCAAACTCCACTATGGCCAAGACCAAAGAGCTGTCAAAGGACACCAGAAGCAAAATTGTAGACCTGCACCAGGCTGGGAAGACTGAATCTGCAATAGGTAAGCAGCTTGGTTTGAAGAAATCAACTGTGGGAGCAATTATTAGGAAATGGAAGACATACAAGACCACTGATAATCTCCCCTCGATCTGGGGCTCCACGCAAGATCTCACCCCGTGGGGTCAAAATGATCACAAGAACGGTGAGCAAAAATCCCAGAACCACACGGGGGACCTAGTGAATGACCTGCAGAGAGCTGGGACCAAAGTAACAAAGCCTACCATCAGTAACACACTACGCCGCCAGGGACTCAAATCCTGCAGTGCAAGACGTGTCCCCCTGCTTAAGCCAGTACATGTCCAGGCCCGTCTGAAGTTTGCTAGAGTGCATTTGGATGATCCAGAAGAGGATTGGGAGAATGTCATATGGTCAGATGAAACCAAAATAGAACTTTTTTGGTAAAAACTCAACTCGTTGTGTTTGGAGGACAAAGAATGCCGAGTTGCATCCAAAGAACACCATACCTACTGTGAAGCATGGGGGGTGGAAACATCATGCTTTGGGGCTGTTTTTCTGCAAAGGGACCAGGACGACTGATCCGTGTAAAGGAAAGAATGAATGGGGCCATGTATCGTGAGATTTTGAGTGAAAACCTCCTTCCATCAGCAAGGGCATTGAAGATGAAACGTGGCTGGGTCTTTCAGCATGACAATGATCCCAAACACACCGCCCGGGCAATGAAGGAGTGGCTTCGTAAGAAGCATTTCAAGGTCCTGGAGTGGCCTAGCAAGTCTCCAGATCTCAACCCCATAGAAAATCTTTGGAGGGAGTTGAAAGTCCGTGTTGCCCAGCGACAGCCCCAAAACATCACTGCTCTAGAGGAGATCTGCATGGAGGAATGGGCCAAAAATACCAGCAACAGTGTGTGAAAACCTTGTGAAGACTTACAGAAAACGTTTGACCTGTGTCATTGCCAACAAAGGGTATATAACAAAGTATTGAGAAACTTTTGTTATTGACCAAATACTTATTTTCCACCATAATTTGCAAATAAATTCATAAAAAATCCTACAATGTGATTTTTCTGGAGAAAAAAAATCTAATTTTGTCTGTCATAGTTGACGTGTACCTATGATGAAAATTACAGGCCTCTCTCATCTTTTTAAGTGGGAGAACTTGCACAATTGGTGGCTGACTAAATACTTTTTTCCCCCACTGTAATAGCAAAGAAAGCATTGAAAAAGAATAAAGTGGATACAGGTGCAAGTAGGTAGAGGAGAGGTTAAAGCATTGATTCGAAAGACTGAGTTGGATTGTGGTTTATAGTCCTAAAAAACTGAAATGAGTTACCTCTGGTTTCGTTCAGCCATTCCTATGGGGGAAAGAATAGGGTTTTGGGATAAACGCTGAAAATAAGGTCTGAGGTTAACACAGGCTTAGGAGATCTTATATGTTTTGATATATTAGACAGTCAGTCAGTTAACATGACCTTTCTGAATTATGAAGCTTTATGTGCTTGTTTTAATTACATAAATGCTTCAAAATTCACAAAATGTGACATTAGCTGATAGATTCTCATAGAAAAAAACGATAAGATCTCCTAAACCTGTGTTTACCACAGACCTTATTTTCCGCATTTATCCCAAAAAAAAACATGAATTTCCCCATTGGCTTTGGCCAACGCGTTAGTGCCTACAGAAAGTGCCTACATTACTATTGCGCACTATTGGATGCAAGTAATAAGGGGAGACATCTTTATAGTACAAGGAAATCTGTACCGGAGATAGTGTCATGTAATGGGAACAGAGGGGAGGAAGTTATGTTGTGTAGGATAAGATTAGGGCATACATGATTGAATTCCTCTTTGAAATTGGTAAGGAAGCATGATACAGGAATGTGTGAGGGGTGTATGGTAGAGGAAATGGTTGAACATGTATTATTGTATTGTGAATTGTATGATGTAGAAAGGGAGAGGTTGTTTGATAGGGTCAGAGAGGTTGGATGGGGTTTGGGTGAGGGGGATGGGGATGGGGATGGGAGTAGTGAGGTTTGTAGGGCTTTATTTTATTTGATTAGAAATACAGGGTTAGATAAGATGATATAGAATTATGACAAGCCTCACACTCCAGTACAGTAGATGGCAGTATATGGACCTTTCAGTTGGTTGTGATCTGCCAATACATTTTTAAAGAAGAAGATAAGGACGAAAAGAAGACACCATAGAGCTAGAGGACCTAAAGTCATATCCACAGATGGAACAATGAGACAGATATTTCAACGGTTGGTAGTGAGAGGAAGCCCAGTGGCCGGCAGTGGGAGAAGATGGAACGAGATAGATTTTTGCCAACATTCTGCACATTTTCTCATTGATGAAACATTTGATCTCGATACAGTTTTCTGTTCCCAAAACTATAATCTGTTATGAACAGAGTGGACTAAGATTTGTAGACTTTACCCTTTGCCAAAGTTTCAAAAATTGCGTTGTTTAGAAGGAGTGCAAAGGCGAATTGAGTTATTGCACACGGGCACTTCACAGAGTAGGCGTTCCCTAACGGAAATATGCAAATGCACGCTAGAACGTGCCAATAGGATCTTGCTAGCTCGTGCTTGGCTCTGCCCACCTCCTTGCTTGTTCTGCCCACTATGACTCACTTGTTCCCATTGGAAACGACAGGCTGTGGTCTATCTTGGGTTAGTTATACAAATCTTTGTCTTATCTGTCCCATTATGGCGTCTGTGAGAGCAGACGAGGCCATCTCCATTTTGAAGTAGTCCATTTTCTTCTTCTAATACTTCTATGAGTTAGTAAACAAACTGAAAGGGTGCATACTGCCACCTGGAGTGTGTTGTTTGAACAGGTATAAAACCAAGGTTGCCGATTTTACTGTCACCTGCAGTTATGTTTGTTCAAATAATTAATTGGCTGATCCCTCCTGATGACCTGAATGGAAGTATGTGATCCTTCCTTAACCCATAGGAAATCCCACCCAGTGGACTATTTAAAAATTGTAAAGTCCTCTATAGCCCTGCCCATGCTAAAACTGTTTTTTGGGCACTGGAGTCTTCTATCTATCTCTATGGAAGAGATAAACAACCCAATGACTGTAAGCAACAACCCCAACAAGTGGGGCAGAAAGCCCAAGTTTGAGTGATTCAACTGGGTGCCCCCAGTGAGTAGGCCTAGGCCTAAAGAGACAGAGCCAGAGAGGACGAATTTTAGTAATCTAGGATTTGTTGCATTTATTGCTATGGTCATTAATTGTACTTCACAGATACAACGGAAATCCCAGAAGAGTGATTTGGTGGTAGCAGCAGCAGAGAAGATTTTGGATGTCAGAGATTTTAGTGCAGAAGAACTACATGGGGTTTTGAGAGAAGGAGTTACATCCTGGTGTTGGATCTGTCAGGGCCAAAGTAGTGGGAAGGGGTGGTGGGTTTGTTGGGGATAGTGGCAGGGTTGCCATGTGCGAGCTTTTCCCGGAAAATATGGCTTCTTTGAAAACGATGTCGCGGGTGAAAATGTATTGGTTGTGGGATGCGGGTTTTTGGCCTATACTCATTTGCACCGCGCCGTCATCAGGCAGTGAGGCAACCTGATGCTGTGCTGAGTAAGTGGTGGTGAGGGCCAGAGGGGCGTGTGTGTGTTGAGCCTGAGCTCTGCAGCAGGCAGCTGAGTCACGTGAGTGAGAGGAGAGAGAGCAGTACGCACACATCGTTACAAGTAGGCTATTTATGTTGTCATTATGGAGAACTATTTCCAACCCGTTTTCCATAAAACATTAACGCGCTAAAATTTATGCGCATCAAGAAATAACGGAGACTAAGCAAGGGAAAACGACTTTAGGAGCTCTAGAGCCCATTAGATAAATTCGTTTGGAGGTGGTTTAAACTGCATTCTTATATCAACTTTGCTTCTGGAAAACCATAGCAAGCGAAGGATTTTTCGCATGCTCACTGGACATTTGAAATGGAAGTCATGGAACGCCCTCGCGTGCTTCTGTTATGATATAAAGTACACAATAAAACTGACATTAAATGTGAAGAATGATAGCCTACATTTGCATCTGTTGGCCATCAAGTAGCCTATTAATTTATATGCCTATGTAGGCTACTGTAACCTACCATTTCATACAATAAATATGTTGACATTACGATTTCACTGGCGTCATTGCAAATGAGTTTATGCCACTTGTGTAGCCTACCTGGAGCTGGCAAACGGATTTAATAAATAGCCTATAACTTCAGTTTATTGTTGTTGTAACCTTGTGTTATCATGCAATTATTAATGTCCATGTTAAGTTAATGAAATTGGACGTTACCAATTGTGATCATGGTCACAGTTCTATCGCAATTGCTGATCAGCTGTTATTAGATTGAAGGTAACAGTCCGTCGGATTAGGCTACAGGTAACAAAACAACTGGCTGTTGTTGACAAGCATAGGCCTATTCGGTTCATATCCATATTATTAATATTTGATTCAGTGATTGAAATTATAACCCCATTATCAGTAGCCTATTCCAGCAGGGCAACATTAGCACTTCCTACCTCGAAATCACCACCATGTTGAATAAATTGTCAATTTGAACAAAGCAAACTGCTAAATCATTCATTTTACATCTTGCCTACATCTTGCCTAGGTTACTGTAGGCTATCTGAAATTAGATGTAGGCCTATCAGGGGCTGTAGTCTACCTGCATCTAGCTAATCATAAACCCAGAGTCAGTAGGCCTAGCCTATGCTGATTGAAAGGACTAGTCAATCTCCCAAATAGGCCATTTATAACGATTTGTAGTCTTAACATCTGGCACATAATGAAGTCACAATTGCCAGAAAATTGCCTAACATTCGTTTTTTAAAAGTTTGTCCAAGTATTTCTTGCATAGAGATATAAAAAAAAAAGTCATTTAGCAGACGCTCTTATCCAGAGCGACTTACAGTTAGTGAGTGCATACATTATTTTATTTTTTCATACTGGCCCCCCATGGGAATCGAACCCACAACCCTGGCGTTGCAAACGCCATGCTCTACCAACTGAGCTACATCCCTGCCAGCCATTCCCTCCCCTACCCTCCTGCGACTTGTGACTGCAGGCCGCCCAACAACCTGCCCGCTTGACCCCATCCCCTCCTCTCTTCTCCAGACCATCTCCGGTGACCTTCTCCCCTACCTCACCTCGCTGATCAACTCATCCTTGACCGCTGGCCATGTCCCTTCCGTCTTCAAGAGAGCGAGAGTTGCTCCCCTTCTCAAGAAACCAACACTCGATCCCACTGATGTCAACAACTACAGACCAGTATCCCTTCTTTCTTTTCTTTCCAAAACTATTGAGCGTGCCGTCTTTAGCCAACTCTCTTGCTATCTCTCTCAGAATGACCTTCTTGATCCAAACCAGTCAGGTTTCAGGACTGGTCATTCAACTGAGACTGCTCTTCTCTGTGTCACGGAGGCTCTCCGCACTGCTAAAGCTAACTCTCTCTCCTCTGCTCTTGTCCTTCTAGACCTGTCTGCTGCCTTTGATACTGTGAACTATCAGATCCTCCTCTCCACCCTCTCCGAGCTGGGCATCTCCCGGCGCGGCTCACTCCTGGATTGCGTCCTACCTGACCGGTCGCTCCTACCAAGTGGCGTGGCGAGAAGCTGTCTCCGCACCACGTGCTCTCACCACTGGTGTCCCCCAGGGCTCAGTTCTAGGCCCTCTCCTTTTCTCCCTATACACCAAGTCACTTGGCTCTGTCATATCCTCACATGGCCTCTCCTATCATTGCTACGCTGACGATACACAACTAATCTTCTCCTTTCCCCCTTCTGATAACCAGGTGGCGAATCGCATCTCTGCATGTCTGGCAGACATATCAGTATGGATGACGGATCACCACCTCAAGCTGAACCCTGGCAAGACGGAGCTGCTCTTCCTCCCGGGGAAGGACTGCCCGTTCCATGATCTCGCCATCACGGTTGACAACTCCACTGTGTCCTCCTCCCAGAGTGCGAAGAGCCTAGGCGTGACCCTGGACAACACCCTGTCGTTCTCCGCCAACATCAAGGCGGTGACCCGCTCCTGCAGGTTCATGCTCTACAACATTCGGAGAGTACGACCCTGCCTTACACAGGAAGCGGCACAGGTCCTAATCCAGGCACTTGTCATCTCCCGTCTGGACTACTGCAACTCGCTGTTGGCTGGCCTCCTGCCTGTGCCATTAAACCCCTACAACTCATCCAGAATGCCGCAGCCCGTCTGGTGTTCAACCTTCCCAAGTTCTCTCACGTCACCCCCCTCCTCCGCACACTCCACTGGCTTCCAGTTGAAGCTCGCATCCGCTACAAGACCATGGTGCTTTCCTATGGAGCAGTGAGGGGAACGGCACCTCTGTACCTTCGGGCTCTGATCAGTCCCTACACCCAAACGAGGGCATTGCGTTCATCCACCTCTGGCCTGCTGGCTCCCTTCCTCTGCGGAAGCATAGTTCCCGCTCAGCCCAGTCAAAACTGTTCGCTGCTCTGGCACCCCAATGGTGGAACAAGCTCCCTCACGACGCCAGGACAGCAGAGTCACTCACCACCTTCCGGAGACATTTGAAACCCCACCTCTTTAAGGAATACCTGGGATAGGATAAAGTAATCCTTCTACCCCCCCAAAAAATTGTAAAGTGGTTATCCCACTGGCTATAGGGTGAACGCACCAATTGGTGAGTCGCTCTGGATAAGAGCGTCTGCTAAATGACGTAAATGTGCCCTTGAGCAAGGCACTTAACCCTAATTGCTCCTGTAAGTCGCTCTGGATAAGAGCGTCTGCTAAATGACTAAAATGTAAAATGTAAATGTACCCTGGACAACGCTGGGCCAATTGTGCGCCGCCTGTCGTAGTAAATATATAATGTTATAGCTTGGTCTGACTAAAATCTTGTGCATGACCCATCTTGTGTTGGGCCTTTGGATTTAATACAATGCACAAAGACTTCTATCTTGTCGGCCTTATCAGCAGGTGGCTATGGACAACACCCACGCCATAGGTCTCTCAGTTCTCCCAAACTCACGACTTCTTGCTCTGAGGACATACACACACACCCCCACACACACACACATATACACACACACACACACACATCATCATTGTTAAACATACACACACATACACACACACACACACACACACACACACACATACACACACGCACACACACACACACATCATCATTGTTAAACATACACACACATACACACACACACACACATACACACACACACACACACACATCATCATTGTTAAACATACACACACATACACACACACACACACACACACACATACACACACACACACACACACACATCATCATTGTTAAACATACACACATACACACACACACACATACACACACATACACACACACACACATACACACACACACACACACACACACACATACACACACGCACACACACACACACACACACACATCATCATTGTTAAGCACACACACACAAAAACCCCCTTCTCTTAGGCTGAACATCTGAAGACAGAGAACCCGACTCAGAGCCAATGCAATGGAAGTGACCTCGACCAACTCATCAGGACCAATCAGAAGATCAGAACTACTAGAATCAACCTACTTTATTTTATTGTATAAAATGTCAGCACACAATGTTTAGGGGCTCGCTCTCTCAGATATCTCCCTACGAGGTTGACGAACGGGTCCGTGCACGCTATTTACAGATATCTTTACCTCTGAATAAACTGCCTCATATTATACAATTATCCACCGTGTCCGAAAGTCTCTACTTGGTCTCCGTTCTCCAGTAAACTTGTTTTATCAACACGCCCCATGGGTCTCCCGGTCGCGGCCGGATACTACAGAGCCTGGATTCGAACCAGGATCTCTAGTGGCACAGCTAGTACTGAGATGCAGTGCCTTAGACCACTGCGCCACATCCCTCAAACTCTGGGTGGTTCAAGTCCTGAATGCTGATTGGCTGAAAGCTGTGGCATATCAGACCCTATACCACAGGTATGACAAAAAATATTTTTACTGTTCTAATTACGTTGGTAACCAGTTGAAAATATCAGTAAGGCACCTCTGGGGTTTGTGGTATATGGCCAATATACCACAGCTAATGGCTGTATCCAGGCACTCTGCATTGTGTAATGCAGCCTTTAGCCTTGGTATATTGGCCATATTTACATTTACATTTACATTTTATAGCCTACCACACCTCCCCGGGCCTTATTGCTTAATCATAGCAGTCAAGGAGTTAAATTGACAGCCATTGATGGAAAATGATCTGGCGATTTTAATGAGGGCGAATTATAATTTCTCTTGCGACATATTTCAATTCCTTTATTAGTCACCTTAGCTCTCAATAATTATTGTTTTGATGGAAAAACGAATTTTGCTTCTTACGTCGTTACAAGTTACGTTGATATTCCTTCTTTAATTCGCTCGATAATATTATGGAAAAAGGGTTTATTGGCTACATGTGGCAACTCCCCTTGCTGCAGAAAAAAAATGTTGACTAGATTTCAGGCCTTGTGGGCGGGTTTTGTGTGATCATTTCTAGATATTTGTTAGACCTGGCAACCCTGAATAGTGGCGTTTATGAAGC
>NW_025539506.1:0-12611 GCF_020615455.1 Coregonus clupeaformis
GAGGACGATTTTCTTTTCATGAGCATGGCCTTATTTCTACTACAGCATATTTGATGACTCTCATTCATATTCCATTCACCCAGTTCAATGTAACAGCTGTCACGATCGTCTACGAGAGAGGACCAATGCGCAGCGTTGAAGTGCTGACATAATATATATTTATTAACTGATCACCACGATCAAAGCAATAACCAACGATGCGTAGACGTCTATAAAGGTTTACACGAACAAACCATTAACGGAACAAAAAGCCACAACACAAAGTGAAAAAGACCGATAGTTAAATATGGCTCCCAATCAGAGACAACGCGGCTGACACTCGGTGCCTCACGATTGGAGTCCTCAGCCACATAGTATATACAAACAGAACTTACATACCCTGGCTCAACATAACTTAGGCCCCAGAGCCAGGGCGTCCATCCCCAAAGCGCGGACCCCGACCGCGCCAATCAACACCCTAACTGGGGAGGACCGGGTGGGCACTCCGCCTCGGCGGCCCGAATCCCGGCTCCGGACCACTGGCCCAGGCACGGGTTGTGCTGGACTGGCGGCCGCGCACCCCTGGCCTGGTGCGCGGAAGAGGAGAGCAGGCACCACCAGGCGGCCGGCGCTTTTACCGTGGAGGCGGGGTGCGTGGAGCAGGGACAGGCCGGACTGGGCTAGACTGGCTTAGAGTGCGCGGGAGCAGGAGCGGGCTGGACCGGGCTGGCGAAGCGCACCCCTGTCTTGGTGCTGGGGAGCAGGAATAGGCGGACAGGGGCTGGCCGCCAGCTGCACCACTGACTTGGTGCCAGGGGAGCTTGATGGGCCGGACTGGGCTGGCGGCGCGCACCCACAGACCTTGGTCGCGGAAGCAGGAGCGGGCCGGACAGGGCTGAGGCGAAGCGCTACCACAGACTCCAGTGCGGGAGAGCAGAGCACGGAGGCCGTGCCCGGACGGTCGCGCCCACCACACCACTCTGGCTTGTGCGGGGAGCTTGGATGGGGCACCGGACTGGGCTGGCGGCGCGCACCACAGGCTTGTGCGGAAGCAGAGGCGAGGCCAGGAGCTGGGCTGTCGGCCACACTCGTGGGCCTGGTCGGCGTGGAGTAAGCGGCGGCCGGGCTGGCGATCGCACCCCTGACTTGAGTGCAGGGAGCAGGAATAGACCCGGACCGTACTGGGGACACACACCGCTGGCCCCTACACCGGGATCTGGAGCGGGCCGGACCGGATTGGCACACACGCCCAGTACCTCTCGCCGTGCCTCTCCATCCTCCATCCCCTCTTCGGCCAGTGGCCCCATCGTAACCTGGCGGCCTCCTCTAGCAGCCCACTGGGCACGCTCTGCTCGCTGACCTCCCTGCTGGTCCGGCTCGTGAGGCCCCCTAAAAAATGTCACAGAGCCTCTCTTCCCCGTGGGCCAGGCCTCGTTAATTTCCCGCCCACCTCTCGCTCCTCTGCTTCCAATCTCCGTCATTCAGCTCCTCAGTCAACCTGACCCAGTCGAAGCTCTGCCTCCACTGTTGCCAAGTCACACCTACTCTATGCTCCTCCCTCGGCTGCTTGGTCCGGTTCTGGGTGGTTTCTGCTCTGTCGATCGTCTACGAGAGAGGACCAATGCGCAGCGTTGAAGGTGAACAAGTATATATTTATTAGCTGATCACCCCGATCAAAACAATAACCAACTGCGTGGCGTCTAAGGTTGCAACGAACAAACCTTAGCGGAACAAGAAACCACAACACAAAGTTAGCGATAGTGCGTAAATATGGCCCAATCAGGGGCAACCAGCTGGCCTGGTGCCTCCTGATTGGGAGTACTCAGCACATAGATATACAAACATAGACTTACATTCCCTGGCTCAACATAGCATAGTCCCCCAGAGCCAGGGCGTGACCAGCGATAGGTTTAGGCTTTACTACATGATACTCAAATTTTCCCTTCTACCAATCATTGGGGTTTGCCATAACTATCCTCATGAATAAAGTTCTAAAAGTGGGTTGCACACATGTCAAGAGAAACATTTGAGGTGACAGACAGTGACACATGGACAGACAGTCTGCATCTAGCTGATATAGGGTGTAATCATTAGTGCGTACAGCCCAGTACATCACTGGGGCCAAGCTTCCTGCCATACATTCCCACGGGGGGCAAGTATGAAAAAAATAAAAATAATAATAATGTATGCACTTTAACATGTTTCTGTTTACTAAAAACAAATGGAACAAAACAGGATACGTATACCTGATTTTGTCCAATAGAAACTCTCGTTTGCAGCTGTTGGACTAATGATCCAAATCAAATCAAATTTAGTTAGCCACATCTCGAATACAACAGGTGTAGACCGTACAGTGAAATGCTTACTTACAAGCTTAACCAACAATGCAGTTTAAAGAAAAAAAAATAGATAAGTAAAAAATAAGTCGCTCTGGATAAGAGCGTCTGTTAAATGACTAAAATGTAAATGTAAATACAGGACCTCTATACCAGGCGGTGTCAGAGGAAGGCCCTAAAATTGTCAATTTGACTCCAGCCACCCTAGTCATAAACTATTCTCTCAGCTACCGCACGGCAAGTGGTACCGGAGCTCCAAGTCTAGGTCCAAAAGGCTTCTTAACAGCTTCTACCCCCAAGCCATAAGACTCAGAACAGCTAATCCATGGCTACCTGGACTATTTGTGTTGTCCCCCCTCCCCACCACATATTTTACGCTGTTGCTACTCTGTTTTATTATCTGTGCATAGTCACTTTAACTCTACCCACATATACCATAATACCTCAATTACCTCGCCAACTAAGCGGTGCCCCCAAACATTGACTCATGGAGTACCCCCCTGTATATAGCCTCCCTACTTTTATTTTTTTTCTGCTGCTCTCTCCTACTTTTAGTTTTTCTATTTTTACTTATCTATTTTTTACTCAACATTTTTTTCTTAAAGCTGCACATTTGTTGGTCATTATAACATTTCACTGTCGGTCTACACCTGTTTGCGGCATCATTGTGGCTAGTCAAATTTAATTTGTTGTGATAATTAGTCAACAGTTGCGGCGAGTTTCTATTGGCAATTCAGGTATGTTGCTCTGTTTATTCGTTTGCTCTGTTTAGAAGCAGTTGCTGATCAGAATGAGCCCGGAATAAATACACCCCTGATGCACGCGTAAACACAGTTCACTTTCAGCCACATTGTATTTCTTCTCACATCTATGTGCTCTCCTCCCTCTCAACTCTTCCCTTTGCTTGTGGACTTCCAATGCACAACACATCAGCTGTATATGTGACCAACAACCTTTCCCGAAGCATCCCTCTGTTTGAGCAGGTGTTTCAGTAAGGCTAAACTAGCTAGTTGCATTTGCTAGCTATGTAAGTGAAACTGAAAGTGAAAATGTCTCTCTTGCTTCTCTTCAGCTGTTCAGCTATTGTGCTTTCTCTCTCTCTTTGGTCAGGCGTAACACATTTTATCCACTGCAGTGCGCTCAGCTGTAAGCTTATGCCTTTCAGTACTAGATTCATTATCTGATCCTTTGATTGGGTGGACAATATGTCAGTTAATGCTGCAAAAGAGCTCTCAGTAGGCTGGGGGATATCCTCGGGAGGTTCTCATAGTCACTGTGTAAGTCTACTTGGAAGTGGGTGAGAACCATAAACCTCCTAGGTTTTGTGTCGAAACAATGTACCCAAGGAAGGAGCAGCTTGTCCTCGGCTTTACACCATGGTGCAACTCTACCAGAGTGCTGTGGGGGCTACTGTAAGACCTTCTTTGAAAAAAATAATATGTTTTAATCAATTATTTGGTGGCTTCGTGATTATATTTAGTATAGTTTTATCTAAAAATGATAACCTTTTTTAATGTTTTACCATTTTAACTTTTATTTAATTCACTGAGGGGGATGGTCTCCCCTTACTCCTCTGAGGAGCCTCCGCTGGTATGGACAATATATAAAAAGTAGGAAAAGGTATGTACAGCAGTAGTTATATAGGATGTGAGCTGGAGTAGGGAGAACAAGTAATTTGATACACTGCCGATTTTACTAGGTTTTCCCTAGCTTACAAAGCATGTCGAGGTCTGTCTGTTTTATCCATAGTTTCACTTCAGCTGTGAGAGAGACGGAATCTAAAACAAAAATCCAGAAAATCACATGGTATGATTTTTATGTAATTAAATTACATTTTATTACATGACATAAGTATTTGATACATCAGAAAAGCAGAACCCAATATTTGGTACCAGAAACCTTTGTTTGCAAGTACAGAGATCCATACGTTTTCCTGCTGGTCTTGACCAGGGTTGACACACACTGCAATTTTGGCCCACTCCTCCCATACAGACCTTCTCCAGATCCTTCTGGTTTTCGGGGGCTGTGCGCTGGGCACATCGGTTTTCAGCTCCCTCCAAAGATTTTCTATTGGGTTCAGGTCTGGAGACTAGCTAGGCCACTCCAGGGACCTTATGCTCTTCGGAGCCACTCCTTGTTGCCCTTGCTGTGTGTTTCGGGTCGATGTCATCTGGCCTGGAAGACCCAGCCACGACATCTTTAATGCTCTTACTGAGGGGAAGGGGTTGTTGGCCATTAAGATCTCGCGATCCATGCAGCCCCATTCATCCCTCCCCTCAAACCGGTGCAGTCGTCCTGTGTGCCCCTTTGCAGAAAAAGCATTCCCAAAGAATGATGTTTCCACCCCCTCCATGCTTTACGGTTGGGATGGTGTTCTTGGGGTTGTACTCATCCTTCTTCTTCCTCCAAACGCGAGTGGAAGTTTAGACCATAAAGCTCTATTCTGTCTCATCCAGACCACATGACTTTCTCCCATTCCCTCCTCTGGATCACATCCAGATGGTCATTAGCAAACTTAAAGGGGGCTGTGGACATGCGCCTGCCTGAGCAGAGGGGACCTTGCGTGCGCTGCAGGATTTTTAATCCATGGCCGGCGTAGTGTGTTACTAATAGTTTTCTTTGAGACTGTGGTCTAAGCTCTCTTCAGGTCACATTGACCAGGTCTTCCATTTTCTAATAATTGCGCCAGCAGTTGTATGCCTTCTCCACCCAAGCTGCCTGCCACCTTGTCCTGTAGCCCATCCCAGCCTTGTGCAGGTCTACAATTTTATCCCTGATGTCCATACACCGCTCTCTGGTCTTGGCCATTTTGTGGAGAGGTTGGAGTCATGTTTGATTGAGTGTGTGGACTAGGTGTCTTTTATACAGGTAATGAGGTCAAACAGGTGCAGTTAATACAGGTAATGAGTGGAGAACAAGGGCTTCTTAAAGAAAAACTAACAGGTCTGTGAGAGCCGGAATTCTTAGCGTTGGTAAGTGATCAAATACTTATGTCATGCAATAAAATAACCAAATTGTTTACTTAAAAATCATACAATGTGATTTTCTGAATTTTTGTTGTTTTTAGATTCGTCTCCTCACAGTTGAAGTGCACCTACAATAAAAAGTACAGACCCTCTACATGCTTTGTAAATAGGAAAACCCTGCAAAATCGGGTGTATCAAATACTTGTTCTCCCCACTGTATATCGATGAATACAGTATTTACATATAAAGTAAGTAATTAATTAGTTTTAAACATTTACTACAGAATAATGTTGCTGGAATACAATAATCGTATCTGTTCCTAACTACAGAAGGCGATTTCAGAACAATAAACATATATGTAAACATGATTCAAGTGATCAGTGTTCAATGACTCTATGTACATAGGCTGGCAGCAGTCTCTAAGTGCAGGAGTAGAGTAACCTGTGGTAGCGGCTAGTGACAGTGTCTAAGGTGCAGGACAAGTGTAGGGGCGGCTAGTGGTGACTGTTTAACAGTCTGATGGCCTAGAAAGTAGAAGCTGTTTTAATTATTTCTGTCCCAGCGTTGATGCACCTGCACTGTTTAACCCTGCTGGATGGTAGAAGGGTGAACAGGCCATGGCTTCCGGGTGGCTGAGATCCTCGATGATCTTCTTGGCCTTCCTGCTGACACCAGG
The DNA here is from genome assembly GCF_020615455.1 of Coregonus clupeaformis. NCBI lineage: Eukaryota > Metazoa > Chordata > Actinopteri > Salmoniformes > Salmonidae > Coregonus > Coregonus clupeaformis. Next base: position 5,958 of record NW_025539506.1, read on the forward strand.
TGCTGTAAATGTCCTGGATGGCCAGGCAGTGTTTGCCCCTGGTAGTATGGTTGGCTGGCCGCACCTAGGCCACCACTAGGGGAGGGCCATGAGCCTGCTTCGTTAGAGCATTGGGCCAGTAACCAAAAGGTCGCTGGTTCGAATGCCTGAGCCGACAAGTTGAAGAATCTGTTGGTGTGCCCTTGAGCAAGAGCACTTAACCCTAATTTGTTACAGGGGGTGCCGTAATTCTATGGCTGATCCTGTAAAACAACACATTTCACTGCACTTATCTGGTGTATGTGACAATATCAGTTTTATAATTTTTATTTTTTATTTATGCCACTGACTTTATTTCCAGGAATCCTGTAGGGTTTGGATGTAGTAGGCCTATGGTATACATTAAGAGATAACCCACTGGGAACAGACCTCAGTTCAACGATCTAGCTTTGATTTACATTTGATTGAGTTGTCCAACTTCAACCCTGAATTCAACGTGAAATCAACAACAAAGGTTCACCATGTAGTTGGATTTAGGTTAAAAGTTAGATGAAAAAAAAAGACAAAATTCCTTATGTTGAGGACTTTTTCAAATCCAATCAGTTTTCCGCATTGATTTAATGTCATCATATACAATGTTTTTGTTGGTAAAATTAAGTGGAAAGAATGTTGATTCAACTCCAGGATTTTTGTATCTCGGCATCCATATTAGGAAGTCAGTCAGATTGTTTTGCTTGATATCTGAAATCCTAATAGTGGATGCCTTATCACCAGTATCGGGATCACAAACCAGGATTGTGAGGCATGTACACAGTATGTTTCAATTTAATTAAACTGAGCATAGCTCTTTGTCAAGGGGCATTTGTTCCACTGCTGTATAGCCAATATATAGGAATTTAACTTCAGTAACCCTCTGGTTTTGAATAAATTAGCTTAACCCACTTGCCGGTTGGCCAGCACCTGATTATTTTTGAGTCTGCTTGTTGCCCAGTCATGTAACTAGTCTGATACCTTATGAAGGTTTAATTCCAAAACCCGATAAACGCCATTTCTTCACATTTGCATTTTTCATCTCAAATAAATGCTCATGGTACCCTTTCTAATGTGTATGAATTATGGCTGTTCTTTTAAAACATTTACTTTTATATGTGCTGTAGATCTGTTTTTTGAAAAATCTCCAGAGAGTTGGGACATTTACGTCATGGGACGTTGAGGTTTTCGTGCATTACTGTATGGTACATTTAGATGACACTACAACATTATATGGCAGCCATGTTAGCTCCCGTTAACCGCAGAATGATCATTACTGATATATTTAGTCCATTGTCTCATGTTAGATGATCTGTCTGATAATTCCCCAAGCGCTCATGGGATAGCTAAAAAAGAAGTTCGGCAACAATATGCTGTCCCTACACATTCCAAAATGTGCACAAAAATGTGCTAACTAATGTGTTAGCTAGCTAGTGTACTGCGCTGGCTGAACCAGTCTCAAATCTATCCTATAAATGAAAGGCAGGGATGCTAGTACAACGCCCAGTTCACACACTCAATGCTGAATACTACCTCTAGCCTAGCCCCTAGCTAGCTAGTGATGTTCTAGATATTGCACAAATTAGTGGTTTTATAATATCTATTCTGCCGTGAATAGTGTGTCGGGTTGTACAGCACAGCTGAATGCGCTCTTCTCCCGCGACATCATTGCACATTGGCCAAATGTAACAAAAGCTAGCGAAGCACAGTGCCAGCTGTCAAATACTATGCTGATTTACTGAGAACAGTCCCATAGCTTTGCTGCTTCATCAACAAGCTGGCAAACTAGCTGCCATATGGCCATTCAAACAAGCTTGCGTCTAGGCTGCTAGCTGGAGCAAGTTGCTCAGCTGATTGAGCACGGTTTGCCATGTTAGCCAGTGCGTCACCAACTACCAAGGCGGAGTGATTTTTCAAGTTGCAGGAACTAGTGTTTTGAAGGCGGATGTGCAAAGTCTTGATTTTTAGAGTTGAATTCCAACATTTACACTCGTTTGATCATATATTGACTTCTGCCCGTTAATATGGTCAGGTGCTGCCAAAAGAAATACATAATAAAGCTACAGCTGTGGCTCAAAACAGAACTGCACGTCTTGCCCTGCAATGTTCCAAGAGAGCTACTGTCAACAAAGTACATGTTGACCTTTCCTAGCTCAAAGTAGAGGAGAGGTTGTCTGCATCACTTCTAGTGTTTGATACAAATATGAATGTGTTAAAAACTCCAAACTGTCCTATTCAATCGCATCTAGCATACAGCTCCTGACAGACATTCATACTCCACAAGGCATGCAACTAAAGGTCTCTTCATAGTCCCTAAAGTAAAAACAAATTCAGCAACATATAAAGCCATGATAGTATGGAAGTCACTTGCTGCATCTCAAATCACTCAAGAAAACAGCAAAAGTAGCTTTAAAAAACAAATAAAAACAACACATACACAGCATACCTCCTCTGACCTAAATACATCCCCTACTGATTTTTGTGCGTTTGTCCTACTGACAAAGACATGATCAGTCTATAATCTTAATGGTGTTTTTTTGAACAGTGAGAGACAGAATAACAACAAAAAATTCCAGAAAAAATGCATGTCATCAAAATGTTATTAATTAATTTGCATTTTTAACCAGGAAATAATATTTTGACCCCTCTGCTAAAACATGACTTAGTACTTGGTGGCAAAACCCTTGCTTGGCAATCACAGAGGTCAGGCGTTTCTTGTAGTTAGCCTAAGGTTTTCACACATCTCAGGGTTTTATCCCACTCCTCTTCTGCAGATCTTCTCCTAAGTCATTGTTTTCGGGCCTGACGTTTGGCTTAACTCGAGGCGCTTCAGCTCCCTCCACAGATTTTCTATGGAATTAAGGTCCGGAGACTGGCTGAAGCCACTCCAGGACCTTAATGTGCTTCTTCTTGGGCCACTCCTTTGTTGCCTTGGCTTCACGTGTGTTTTGGGTCACATTGTCATGCTGGAATACCCATCCACGACCCATTTTCAATGCCCTGGCTGAGAAGGAGAGTTCTCACCTAAAATCTGACGGGGTACATGGCTCCATCCATCGTCCCTTTGATGCTGTGAGGTTGTCCCTGTCCCCTTAGCAGAAAAAACACCCCCAAAGCAAAAATATTCCACCTCCCATGTTTGACGGTGGGGATGGTGTTCTTCCGGGGTCATAGACATTCTCCTCCTCCAAACACTCTGGCCCGAGTTGATTGATGCCCAAAGAGCTCCATTTTGGTCTCATCTGACCACAACACTTTCACCCCAGTTCTCCTCTGAATCATTCCAGATGTTCATTGGCAAACTTCAGACGGGCCTGTATGTGTGCTTTCTTGAGCAGCGGGACGTTCCCGTAGCTGCAGAGTTTCAGTCCTTCCACGCGGCGTAGTGTGTTAGCAATTGTTTTCTGCTTGGTGACTGTGGTCCCAGCTGTTAATCATTGACAAATCCTCCCGTGTAGTTCTGTGAGCTGATTCCTCACTGTTCTCATGATCATTGCAACTCCACAAGGGGAGATCTTGCACATGAAGCCAGGGGGGGAGATTGACAGATTATTTTGTGTTTCTTCCATTTGCGAATAATCGCTCCAACTGTTGTCACCTTCTCACCAAGCTGCTTAGCGATGGTCTTGTAGCCCCTCCAGCCTTGTGTGGAGTCTACAATCTTGTGCCTGTCATCCTTGAAGCTCTTTGGTCTTAGCTATGGTGGAGAGTTTGGAATCTGATTGATTGATTGCTTCTGTGGACCAGGTGTCTTTTCTACAGGTAACAAGCTGAGATTAGGAGCACTCCCTTTAAGAGTGTGCTCCTAATCTCGGTTGGTACCAATGGATGCTCAGAAGTCTTTCTGATGAGGGGTCAAATACTTATTTCCCTCATTAAAATGTAAATCAATTTACTTAACATTTTTTGACATTACTTTTTTCTGGATTTTGATGTTGTTATTCTGTCTCTCACTGTTCAAATAAATCTACCATAAAAATTATAGATCTGATCATTTCTTTGTCAGTGAGCAAGCTGTACACAAAATCAGCTGAGGGGATCAAATACTTTTTTCCTCACTGTGGCTGTAGCATCTCCCTCCCGAGCACATCTGGTGTTTGGGTTCAATTAAAGATAAGATACGTGCCCTTAGCATCCAAGATATCAGGGCCTGCTCAGAGAAAGCATTTGAAAAGCAAAGCCTCAGTATAGTAAGAGCGTGCTGCTCCATATGATATGTGATAGTCTGGTCAGCTTGCTGATGTTAGTCAGTAGAGCAAAGTTTTATTGAAGTGTATGAAAGTGTATTCTTATTTTTTAGCCTTGTGTGACTGGATGCTGCTGGGTGTAAGTATGGTACGGGAATGAAAGTATAAATTCAAAACAAGTTTATGAGAACTGGGGAAGCTCCGTCAGAGAACTGGAGAAGCTCCATATCAAGGGGACTTAGTACATTTTTTTATATGAATAAGTCCAGCCACACTATACACCTCCAGTTAACCATTTACGGGCAGTAGACTGTGCTTAACACAGCAAATATTTGGTTTAGTTCATTTCTATGCACTAGACAGGGTGAAGGATGTAAAGTGAAGCCCATCTGATGATAACGATAGAGCGATGGATCTCTAAAAGTCCACGTATTTAGCTAAAGTGAGTGATTCAATTGAAACTTAACACAGTTGCTGAGGTGAAGGATGAAATTAAAGCCTCAGCGGGGAGCATTATCTGCTAGCTCACATTGCTTTGAGCTGATAATAACAATTACGATTTCGCTAGGGTGAAAATTGTGGTGAAACCTTAGCTGGAGGAGGTATTGCATTTCCATTGTCACTTTCGTTGCGCGCTCGCATTCAGTAGCATCTATGAATCACATTATGTATTATGAATAGTACAAAGATGTCAAATGGGAGAATCAAGGACACGGGTGAAATTCTCTTTAGTGTTTAGCGAACAACTGGTTCTGAGAGATCAGGACCTGCAAGTGTAACTAGTAAGCAACTGTAACAAAATGGATGACTATGACAGTGTAGCCGTTATTATGAGTTATCATGTTGAATGTTTTAACTACTTGTCTTTAAGAATATTAAAGTGTGTATTCTTGTTTTAATTATGTTCTGTACATGTCTATTATTACCATGTATTGTCTTTTTTATTTACATGTAATTTCACATTACTGTACCTGCTATTAATGGTTATGTATTATGTAATTTTATGTAGTTCTGCCCTTCAGCTGAATTGTCTATGTTATGTTATTATGTCGTTTTATGTTTTATGTTTTTATGTGGACCCCAGGAAGAGTAGCTGCAGCTTTGGCTGTAGCTAATGGGAATCTAATAGCATACTAAATAGTAAGACAGATTGGTTAAGGGTCGAGCGTGGCGTAGGAGTGACACCATCTGACGTGGGACAATGGCATTTAGCCTACATGAAACTTCAAAATTCTATGGCAGCCTTGTTAACATTACACAGGGAAAAGACGCTATGCTAACTGAATGTCTAAAATTAGAACGCTATTCAAAATTCTAAAAAGTTAGCCCAACTCTCCAAATGTATGGCTCTGTTTATATCCACCGTCCAGATGGATGGAGCATGCCATATGGTTTTGCTGCTGGCGTAAAAGTGGAGTCATTTAGTGAATCATTTCTGTTCAGTTGAAAGTGAGGTTTCTCTAAAATTTTTTCCAACTTGCAGGAGACGTCAATCAGTATCAGCAGAATGTAATCAATATTAATTTAGGTTAACCCCTGGCTTGGGGGTCTGCATACATAGGTTCCAGTTTGCTCCTAGCAGCAACTTCGGCTAAGCTGACGACCATCTGTGGTCTCTTACTCCCTATAAACCTTTGCTTGAAAAACAATAAAAAAGCCAATACATACTGTTGTTTGTCCCCTCTTGAGCCACTGTAGCAACAACATAAGCATAAATACATCCTCAAAATAGTCCAAATTAATCTAAGATAAATCAAGAAATCTATCATTCATTTTTGATGTTTTATAAAGTCTTAGTTGCACAATTTTACATCTAGCTAAAGATATTTGGTGCAGTATTCACTCAAGTGAAAAAATTGACATGAAACCTAGTCATCGCTCGTTGATTGATAACAAACACTTCATGTTCCCACTCCTACTGTAGCTCAGTTGTGGTGAGCATGGTGTTTGCCAACGCCAGGGTTGTGGGTTCGATCCCCACCGGTGTGTTCCAGTATCGAAAAAAGTATGAAAATGTAGCCACTCTACTAACTGTAAATCGCTAAATTACTAAAATGTAAAATTAAATGTAAGTGTTGCTGTTGACCAATAACTGAGGAAGGAGTGTGGAGCTTAGGCTAACAAACTCGATTTGCCAGACAAAAAAATTTGTGTGCAGGAACAGCACATAAAATAACCTACGGAAGACCAAAATAAACAAAAACGTCAAATTTCATCATAATATGTGCGCAAACGGTTGGCTCGGTTAGGAAGCATACGGTGAAAGCTTAAGTCAGCCAGATGTGGTGATAGACAGCTATCAGGTGTTCAAGCACTGGCTACCTAGTGTTACGTTAGCTTTGAGTGTAAGTGGACCTTTTGATTATTATGGGTCCCTTCGAGAGTTTAGGTAGCCTGTGATATCTGTTCCTGTTGGCCGAAAAGGAAACATTCCCAAACATGCTCATGAAAAAGGAGA
>NW_025539507.1:0-12608 GCF_020615455.1 Coregonus clupeaformis
TAGTTTGATTGTATTGACATTCCCAGCCTTAGTTACATTCATCCATTTTGTCAAAAATATTGAGCCATTGGAAACTGAAACACTGCATCCCGAATGGAGGCAGCAAACAATGTACAAGGCCAGCTGTGATTTACAACCTGATAGCGTTCTTTTTTGGAGTGCCAAGAAATGTATTGGTGAATTATATTAATCATGCATTGAACTGCATCCATATATTCTGCCAACAATGCCTTAGTGTAGCGTCATGGAATGTTGAGGCAAATACCAACCTATTTTTAAAACCTCTTATAAAGTTGGTTTTGTAGCATAAACTGGGAATTTGATATGTTTGACTAATATTATGATTGTCTGTTTGTTTCATATCTGCAAAGTAGTTAAAATGCTGTCAGTTCCACTTTAATTATATTCAATTACCTGTCCATCAGTATTGTTATGATATGGGGAGAAGGTTAGTGTTAGGACATTGACAAACACACTATCCATGGTCATATTCCTACATTCCCCAGGGGCAGCAGCAAGCTTGTCCAGGTGTTGAGCCTGGTTGATAAGTACATCAGGTGATGGTCAGTCAGTGTCCCAGCTGGCAAGCCGTGAGGCTGCTGGGTTTGTTTGGTTCCATGAGGCCTTTTTTTTGTCTTTAGTTTGGGCAGGCTTTTGGTAGTTTTCCTTTTTGTACATATTTATGTTTTGTCACCATCTGAACAAATAATAATCTGCTTGGACTACCCAACCAAGAGTTCAAGAGAGACAGAGCTGTCCCGACCAAGTTAAGGTTGTTGTCTCCCCTGGGTACATGTACATTCAACACCTAGGCGCATACGTTGATTTCTCACATAAATGAACAAATTAATTCAGGTTACAGACCATGTAACCCAGGCCTAGGAACCCTAGACAACGTGAGTGCCACAATATCCGTGAGGTCAGTTATGGGTCGTGGAACAGTATGACCTCTTGTGCCTCACCATATTACAACCCCCCTTCACCTGGTAGACTGAATGACCTACACTACATCATATACCCCCACACACACACACACTCCTTCCCAGTGTCCCCATTGTACCCAGCTGTCTCAAGCCCAGCTGCACCCAGACTGTCTCATGGATCACAATAAATCTTCTCATTCAGTCAGAACCATCGCTGTCTGTCTGTCTGTCTTGTCTGTCTGTCTGTCTGTCTGGCGGCTCTGGCCTCTCTGTCAATCTGGCCGTGCCTGCCTGTCTGTCTGGCTCTGTCTGTCTGTCTGTTTGTCTGGCCTGCCTGTCTGTCTGGCCTGTCTGTCTTTTTTTGTCTGGCCTGTCTGTCAATCTGGCCTGTCTGTCTGTCTGGCCTGTCTGTCAATCAGGGCTGGGTTTCAAGCATCGTAGCACTAAGATAATCTTTCATCCATTTAGTTTCAATGGAATTAAGATGACCTTAGTAACACGATGCTTTTGGGAATCCCAGCCTGGCCTGTCTGTCTCTCCAGGGTTAAGTAATGATAACGATTCCAATGATCCCAAACCCTCCATGACAATAGCTTCCATCGGAAGATGACCTTTGTATACTTCTGTCTTTGATTGCTGTAACACTGTAACATTGTTCATAGACCATACTAGTACACTCGGTAGCTGTCTCAGCTATGATCCACTAACTCGTTGCTTCCACCAATGCATTCTAAAGTGTATTTGACAGATCCGTCTATTGATTGAGTAGGTTTTGATTAAATATAAGAGCAAGACAATCTCCATTTGAGATGCCCCTAAATGTTGATCATGCTCATCGGCTTTCCAAATGGGGTCAGAGGGGGAACGGGAACTACATCATACGGGACAGAGAGAGGAGAGGAGGCCCTGGCAGTGTGGCACCAAGAGTTAACTAATTATAACATTAGTGTGTGCTGCCTGTCTCTCTCTCAGGTGATCAGTCAAGGTTATCCAGTCATCCCCTCTTCACTCCTCCTCCTCCTCATTACCTTCCCCTGCTATCTCCCCTAAACACCTGCAGCACAGTCATCAGTAGTATTAGCAGTAGCTGCACACACACACACAAACACACACACACACACACACACACACAGACACACACACACACACAAACACACACACCAACACACACACACCAACACACAGACACAGACACAGCACACACAGACAGACACATACACACACACAGACACACATAAACACAGACACACAGACACAGACACACACACACACACACACACACACAGACACAGACACACAGACACACACACACACACACAGATACACACACACAGACACACACATACCCAAACACACACACACAGACACACACACACAGACACAGACATACACAAAAACACAGACGCACAGTATCACCAGGGCCCATACACTCTACTATTGTCCTGACTGAGCTGGGCCCTGCCCATCACATTAATCTAATAGCAGCACTGTTTATATTTCTGTACAGAGGATAGAAAGGGGAGAGAAAAGCCTCCTGTTACTCTGGAGTTTATTGACTAAACATTAAGTGGACATTATCAGCCGATGGCCTGGTTATTTATGAGGCGGTGATAAAGGCTTGGAGACTGAGTTATGTGAGAACCAGGCTCCGGATGAAAGGGGTGCTCACACACAACACTGATACCCTCTGCTCTGCACTCTGTGTCTGGGTAGAGAGAGAGCAGGGATGGGCATCAATTACAATTACAAAATACAACTACAAAATAACCTAAAGACCAATATATCAAAATTAAATATAAAATACTTTTGCAAAGTATTGTAGTTAATTAAAAATACAAAAAATAAATTTGCAAGTAGCTGGCCGAACAGCAACAACATTCTCGTAACGCTTACAGAAACTTCTTACTTGCTATGACTGTGATATGTTGTTGTTTATCTACCTTAGTTGAATGCATTGTCACTCTGGATAAGAGTGTCTGCTAAATGACAAACGTAAATGTACACTGTGTGTACAAAACATTAGGAACACCTTCCTAACATTGAGTTGCACAACATTTTGCCCTCAGAACAGCCTCAATTCGTCCGGGCATGGACTATACAAGGTGTTGAAAGCAGCATTCCACAGGCGATGCTGGCCCATATTGACTCCAATGCTTCCCACAGTTGTGTCAAGTTGGCTGGATATCCTTTGGGTGGTGGACCATTTTTGATAACATGGGAAACTGTTGAGCATGAGAAACCCTGCAGCGTTGCAGTTCTTGACACACTAAACCGGGTGCGCCTGGCACCTACTACCATACCCCGTTCAAAGGCACTTAAATATTTTGTCTTGCCCATTCACCCTCTGAATGGCACACATACACAATCCATGTCTCAATTGTCTCAAGGCTTAAAAATCCTTCTTTAACCTGTCTCCCTCCCCTTCATCTGCACTGATTGAAGTGGATTTAACAGGTTACATCAATAAGGGATCATAGCTTTCACCTGGATTCACCTGGTCAGTCTGTGTCATGGAAAGACAGATGTTCCTAATGGTTTTTATACACGCAGTGTATACGTGATAATGAACAACTGCAAAGCACACTGGGTATTGTCATTGGCCTTGTTTCAGTGCAGAGCTCATTAAAGTAATACTCAGAATGCTTTGCAATTGTTCATTGTTACATATACAGTGGGGGAAAAAAGTATTTAGTCAGCCACCAATTGTGCAAGTTCTCCCACTTAAAAAAGATGAGAGAGGCCTGTAATTTTCATCATAGGTACCGTCAACTATGACAGACAAAATGAGAAAAAAAATCCTGAAAATCACATTGTAGGATTTTTCATGAATTTATTTGCAAATTATGGTGGAAAATAAGTATTTGGTCAATAACAAAAAGTTTCTCAATACTTTGTTATATACCCTTTGTTGGCAATGACACAGGTCAAATGTTTTCTGTAAGTCTTCACAAGGTTTTCACACACTGTTGCTGGTATTTTGGCCCATTCCTCCATGCAGATCTCCTCTAGAGCAGTGATGTTTTGGGGCTGTCGCTGGGCAACACGGACTTTCAAGTCCCTCCAAAGATTTTCTATGGGGTTGAGATCTGGAGACTGGCTAGGCCACTCCAGGACCTTGAAATGCTTCTACGGCCACTCCTTCGTTGCCCGGGCGGTGTGTTGGGATCATTGTCATGCTGAAAGACCCAGCCACGTTTCATCTTCAATGCCCTTGCTGATGGAAGGAGGTTTTCACTCAAAATCGCACGATACATGGCCCCATTCATTCTTTCCTTTACACGGAACAGTCGTCCTGGTCCCTTTGCAGAAAAAACAGCCCCAAAACATGATGTTTCCACCCCCATGCTTCACAGTAGGTATGGTGTTATTTGGATGCAACTCAGCATTCTTTGTCCTCCAAACATGACGAGTTGACTTTTTTATCAAAAAAGTTCTATTTTGGTTTCATCTGACCATGTGACATTCTCCCAATCCTCTTCTGGATCATCCAAATGCACTCTAGCAAACTTCAGACGGGCCTGGACATGTACTGGCTTAAGCAGGGGGACACGTCTGGCACTGCAGGATTTGAGTCCCTGGCGGCGTAGTGTGTTACTGATGGTGGGCCTTGTTACTTTGGTCCCAGCTCTCTGCAGGTCATTCACTAGGTCCCCCCGTGTGGTTCTGTGATTTTTGCTCACCGTTCTTATGATCATTTTGACCCCACGGGGTGAGATCTTGGGTAGAGCCCCAGATCGAGGGAGATTATCAGTGGTCTTGTATGTCTTCCATTTCCTAATAATTGCTCCCACAGTTGATTTCTTCCAAACCAAGCTGCTTACCTATTGCAGATTCAGTCTTCCCCAGCCTGGTGCAGGTCTACAATTTTGTTTCTGGTGTCCTTTGACAGCTCTTTGGTCTTGGCCATAGTGGAGTTTGGAGTGTGACTGTTTGAGGTTGTGGACAGGTGTCTTTTATACTGATAACAAGTTCAAACAGGTGCCATTAATACAGGTAACGAGTGGAGGACAGAGGAGCCTCTTAAAGAAGAAGTTACAGGTCTGTGAGAGCCAGAAATCTTGCTTGTTTGTAGGTGACCAAATACTTATTTTCCACCATAATTTGCAAATAAATTCATTAAAAATCCTACAATGTGATTTTCGGGATTTTGTTTTCTCAATTTGTCTGACATAGTTGACGTGTACCTATGATGAAAATTACAGGCCTCTCTCATCTTTTTAAGTGGGAGAACTTGCACAATTGGTGGCTGACTAAATACTTTTTTCCCCCACTGTACATTTATATTTAGTTAATTTAGCAGACGCTCTTATTACACCATAGTGCCATCAGACATTTGATACCAATGCAGGGTGAAAGGGGGGCACAAAATTGTGAACCTCTATATAGAAATGGTATAGAAAAGTATTTTGTAATTAGAAAAGCAAATTAAAGCTTTACGTAAGCATCTTCTTACAAAATACATTGGAGTGTAGTTCAGCCCAATGTAATACAAAACACAAAAATACTCAGAAGTAATTTAAATACTTATTTCAAATACATGTAACAGAAATACTGCCCATCTCTGAGAGAGAGAGGCAAGCCAGCTGGGGCTGGGCTGGGAGTCCGGGCAAAATGTAGCTGAAATGCTACTTCATGGAGGATTTCTGGATGGGAAATGTATGCTCCTTCCATAGGTCAAACGAGGAGCTGCTTATCTGCGTTTCATTGTCACTGTTATGACGCCGGTCCCCGTGGCACGACTGTATGTATGCAGCACATAGTGAAATGTTCATATTTGCCTCAGGCTATACAGCGTATAGGATGAGAGGGGCAATCTATACCGTACTTACTGATTCTGTTGACCTCTTGACCTTAATGTAATCCACCACAGACACACATCTTCATACTGAACACCCACCTTCACCCAAACATACTTTAACTGTAAACACCACACACCTTCACCCACACATACAGTACTTGAACTATGCACATACACATACACACCTTCAACCACATATACTTTAACTGTAAACATACACAACTTCACCCACACACAATTTAACTGTACACATACCTACCTTCACCTACACATACTTTAACTGTAAACATACCTATCTTCACCCACACATACTTTAACCATACACATACACACCTTCACCCACACATACTTTAATGTTACACATACCCAACTTCACCCACACATACGTTAACTGTACACATACACACCTTCACCCACACTTACTTTAACTGTACACATACATGCCTTCACCAACACATACTTTAACTGTACACATACACACCTTCACCAACACATACTTTAACTGTACACACACACACTTTCACCCACACATACTTTAACTGTGCACATACACACCTTCACCCACACAAACTTTAACTGTGCACATACACACCTTCACCCACACAAACTTTAACTGTACACATACACAACTTCATCCACACATACTTTAACTGTACACATACACAAATACATTAACTGTGTGCATACACAACTTCACACACACACTTTAACTGTACACAAAAATACCTTCATCCACACATACTTTAACTGTACACATAGACACCTTCACCCAAATCAAGAACACATAAACATCTTCACCCAATTCCAGAACACATACATAGCTTCACCCAAATCCAGAACACATACACACCTTCACCCAAATCCAGAACACATACACACCTTCACCCAAATCCATAACACATACGCAGCTTCACCCAAATCCAGAACACATACACACCTTCAACCAAATCCAGAACACATACACACCATCACCCAAATCCAGAACACATACACACTTTTACCCAAATCCAGAACACATAAAAAAGCTTCACCCAAATCCAGATCACATACACATCTTCACCCAAATCCAGAACATTTCATTTCATTTTCATTTTAGTCATTTAGCAGACGCTCTTATCCAGAGCGACTTACAGGAGCAATTAGGGTTAAGTGCCTTGCTCAAGGGCACATTTACGTCATTTAGCAGACGCTTTTATCCAGAGCGACTACAAATTGGTGCATTCACCCTATAGCCAGTGAGATAACCACTTTACAATTATACTTTTTTTTTTTTTTGGGGGGGGAAGGATTACTTTATCCTATCCCAGGTGTTCCTTAAAGAGGTGGGGTTTCAAATGTCTCCGGAAGGGTGGTGAGTGACTCCGCTGTCCTGGCCGTGAGGGGAGCTTGTTCCACTGCATTGGGGTGCCAGAGCAGTGAACAGCTTTGACTGGGCTGAGCGGGAACAGCTTCCGCAGAGGAAGGGAGCCAGCAGGCCAGAGGTGGATGAACGCAATGCCCCGCCTGGGTGTAGGGACTGATCAGAGCCTGAAGGTCGGAGGTGCCATTCCCCCTCACTGCTCCATAGGCAAGCACCATGGTCTTGTAACGGATGCGAGCTTCAACTGGGAAGCCAGTGGAGTGTGGGAGGAGGGGTGACGGAGAGAACTTGGGAAGGTTAGAACACCAGACGGGCTGCGGCATTCTGGATGAGTTGTAGGGGTTTTAATGGCACAGGCAGGGGAGCCCAGCCAACAGCGAGTTGCAGTAATCCAGACGGGAGATGACAAGTGCCTGGATTAGGACCTGTGCCGCTTCCTGTGTAAGGCAGGGTCGTACTCTCGAATGTTGTAGAGCATGAACCTGCAGGATCGGGTCACCGCCTTGATGTTGGCGGAGAACGACAGGGTGTTGTCCAGGGTCACGCCAAGGCTCTTCACACTCTGGGAGGAGGACACAACGGAGTTGTCAACCGTGATGGCGAGATCATGGAACGGGCAGTCCTTCCCCGGGAGGAAGAGCAGCTCCGTCTTGCCAGGGTTCAGCTTGAGGTGGTGATCCGTCATCCATACTGATATGTCGGCCAGACATGCAGAGATGCGATTCTCGCCACCTGGTTATCAGAAGGGGGAAAGGAGAAGATTAGTTGTGTATCTGTCAGCTTCCTGCCTCCTGTTTGTCTCCGGGCCTCTAGAGGTCATCTGTGTTCCCCCTCTGCCTTAGTTCTTCCTCGTGTATGTCAGCTCCCTGCCTCCTGTTTGTCTCCCGGGCCTCTAGGAGGTCATCTGTGTTCCCCCTCTGCCTTAGTTCTTCCTCATGTGTCCTAATTAGCTTGATCCAGGTCACCTGTGCCTTGTTTCCCCTTGTGTATTTTAGCTGTGTGTTTTCCCCTTGTTTCTCACTTGGTTTGCGTCCTGACTATGTGTCTCCTGCTTTGTCCCACCGTGTCTTTCCTAGTAAGTTGTTCAAAGTTATCTTTAGTTTGTTTTTCTCCCTCGTGGAGTTGTTTTGTTTTGCCTCCTGTTTTGGAACATTAAATCTACTTGCCCGGAGTATTGCCTTGGGTGTTTCATTTGGGTCCTACAACACCTCCTCTGTGGCTAAGGGGTAGTACCCCAGCTCTCCACATCTGAGACCGGAGTTTCTAGCCGGTTTGTGACAGAATAACCAAGTCCATCATGGACCCAGAAACACTCAGTTCCCCGGACCTGTTGGCGGTGATCACTCGACATGAGGCTTCTTTCCAGCGCCATGAAGCCGTTCTCAGCCGACAAGAGGAGCTGATGGCTAGTCATTCTCAACTCCTGGCCGAAATGATGAGTTCCCTCCGCCCAGCTCTTTGAACGCCTCCCTGGTCCTCTCCCTTCCCCCAGGTCACCCCCAGTGACGACAGGTCGTCTCCGGTTGGCAGGAGCCCCGACTACCACCTCCCAAGCCCTTTCTGGGGATCCAAGCTCTTGCCAGGGTTTCCTCACCCAATGCTCCCTCACCTTCGAGCTCCAACCCTCAAGTTTTCCCACAGACCGTTCCAAGATTGCCTACATCATTACCCTTCTTTCAGACAAGGCGCTCGCCTGGGCTTCTGCGGTGTGGCAGTCCCAGGAGGCCTGTTGTGACTCCCACGCTGCATTTGTAGAAGAGTTCAAGCGGGTGTTCGATCATCCTGTCAGTGGGCGGGAGGCTTCCAAGCGCCTACTGTCTCTCCGTCAGGGGCCCCAAGCACGGCAGATTTTGCCATTGATTTCCGGACCATAGCAGCAAGGAGCGGATGGAATGATGAAGCGCTGAGGGTCTGCTTTCAGGGAGGGTTATCTGAGCCCCTTCAAGATGAGTTAGCCACCCGAGAACCAGCTGGTGATCTCGAGTCCCTCATAGCCTTGGCCATCCGCCTGGACAATCGTCTAAGAGAGCGGAGAACGGCTCGCTTCGTCAGGTGTCTCATTCCCAAGTTCCTCTGAGCAGCTCTGTTTCTCCTGTTTGGACTCCGTCATTCAGAGCTGCCCGGCTCCTGAACTGCTCCAGGATTCCCCGGAGAGCATGCAGTTAGGCCGTTCCAGGCTTTCTCCCAATGAAAGGGAACGTCGCATGAGGGAACGTCGGTGCCTCTACTGCGGGGTTGCCGGCCACTTCGCTCCACTTGCCCCGAGCTGGGAAACGCCTGTCCCCGCCCAGCTACAGGAGGGCTGTGATGGGGAGAGTTAGAGCGCCTCCTACTAACGCTGTCCTGGCTATTCCAGCCACTCTGTCCTGGGGCCACCAGCATCGGGTCCAGGCTATGATGGATTCCGGTGCCGCAGGTGATTTCCTGGATGTAACCTTGGCTAAGGAACTTAAGATCCCTACCCAACTACTTCTCAACCCCAGGCAGTTACAGCCTTAGATGGCAGACCTCTGGAACCAGGAAAGGTTACCGAGGCGACTCAGTCCCTGCGACTTACCATCTCTCAACACCAGCAGGAGGAGACCTTCTATCTCATTGACTCTCCCGAGTATCCTATTATCCTGGGTCACCCTTGGCTATGCAGACATAATCCCCAGATCGACTGGCCTACGGGCACCATTCTAAGCTGGGGTCCCGCCTGCCAACTCACCTGCATGCTTCAGAGTCCCTCAGCCCCTAGTACCCAGTTTCAAGAGTCTGTTGACGTCTCCCGAGTCCCCAGTGTTTACCATCGGTTCAAGGCAGTGTTCAGCAAGGCCCGGGCTACTTCCTTACCGCCTCATCGCACGTATGACTGTGCCATTGATCTACTCCCTGGGTGCTGCCCTCCTAGAGGTCGGATCTTTTCCTTGTCCTCCCCGAGCACGCAGCTATGGACACCTACATTAAGGAGTCCTTGGCAGCCGGCCTCATCTATGCCCTCTACTTCCCGGCTGGGCGGGCTTCTTTTTTTGTTGAAAAAGAAAGACGGGGGTCTTAGGCCTTGTATTGATTACCGGGGACTCAACAAGATCACGGTTCGGAATCGATACCCCCCTTCCTCTCATGGCCACTGCTTTTGAGCTGCTTCAAGGGGGCTTCCATTTTTACTAAGCTGGATCTCCGCAATGCTTACCATCTCGTGCGGATCCGGCAAGGAGACGAATGGAAGACAGGCGTTCTTTAACACCCTTACGGGCACTATGAATATCGGGTGATGCCGTTCGGGCTCACCAATGCCCCCGCAGTATTCCAAGCCCTGATTAATGATGTTCTCCGGGATATGCTTAATCTGTTCGCTTCGTACCTGGACGATATCCTCATCTTCTCGAGGTCACTGAAGGAGCATGAGGGGCATGTTAGCAGGGTTCTCCAGAGGCTCCTGACAATCACCTCTACGTTAAGCCTGAGAAGTGTGAATTTCATGTTTCTCAGACTCAGTTTTCGGGTTTATTGTCACTCCCGGGCACCTAGAGATGGATCCCAAGAAGGTCAAGGCGGTCCACGATTGGCCCACACCTGCCACGGTCAAGGAGGTTCAACGGTTCATTGGCTTTTCTAACTTCTATCGAAGTTCGTGAAGCATTTCAGCTCGGTGGTAGCCCCCTTGACGACGCTTACCAAGGAGGAGGGACCAAGATTCACTGGGGTCCGGGAAGCAAGGGGCCTTCGAGGATCTCAAGCGCGCTTCACGTCTGCTCCGATTCTGGGTGACCCCTGACCCAGAGAGACCTTTCGTGGTGGAGGTGGACGCCCTCAGAGGTGGGGGGTGGGAGCCGCCCTGTCACAGAGGGGTGCGGATGGGAGATTACACCCTTGTGCCTTCATGTCTCGCCGCCTGTCTGAGACCGAGCGCAACTACCACGTGGGGGATCTAGAGTTGCTTGCGGTAAAACTGGCATTGGAAGAGTGGCGCCATTGGCTTGAGGGGCTCAGCACCCCTTTCCAGGTTCTCACAGACCACAAGAACCTGGAATATCTCCAACAGGCTAAGCGGATGAACCCTCGGCAAGCACGATGGTCCTTTTCTTTAATCGATTCCAGTTCCTCCTGACTTACCGACTGGCACCAAGAACGTCAAGCCGGATGCTCTGTCTCGAGTCTATTCTCCCGAGTTACAAGAGAAGCCCTTGGCATCGATTATTCCGAGGTCTAGGTATCCCGGACCTCTTCAGTGGGAACTAGAAAGAGGGGGAAGAGAAGCTCTTGTCCAGGACCCGATCCAGGCGGTGGTCCTGCCGGTCGCCTGTACGTTCTCTCTGTTGGGCCGCGTCTGCAGTGGGGGTCATGAGTCGCCCCTTGACATGCCATCCAGGCAGTATCGCACACTGGAGTTCCTCCGACGGCGGTTTTGGTGGCCGTCCATCAAGAAGGACGTGCAGGTCTATGTTGAGGCCTGCCCTGTGTGCAACCAGGGAAAGTCGACACGCCAGCGAACAGGGACTGCTCCATCCCACCTGTTCCTCGAAGGCATGGTCTACACCTTTCTCTGGACTTTGTTCTGGACCTTCCTCACACTCCCAGGGCAACACCGTCATCCTAGTGCGTGGTAGACCGGTTCTCTAAGGCTGCCCGGTTTATTCCCGCCCAAGCTGCCCTCGGCTAAGGAGACTGCTGACTCCTCATGAACCAGTGTCTTCCGGATACTTTGGTATTCCCCTGGACGTGGTCTCTGACCGAGGTCCCCAATTCGTCCCCGGTTTTGGGGGGCCTTCTGCAGGCTTGTTGGGGCCACAGCCAGCCCTATCGTCGGGGTTCCATCCAGAGTCTAATGGCCAAACGGAACGGATTAATCAGTGGATCTGGAGACCACCCTGCGGTGTATGGGCCAGTAATCCCACGTCTTGGGCCACCTATATCATTTGGGCTGAATATGCCCACAACACCCTCCAGTCCTCAGCCAGCCGGATTGTCCCCCACCAAAGTCAGGCTAATCGCCACCGCTGGACGGTTAGTTTCCGAGCTGGTCAGGAGAGTTTGGTTGGCCCAAAAGAAACCTGCCCTCCGGGTCGAATCCAGGAAGCTTTCCCAGAGATACATCGGGCCTTTCCGCATTGCTAGTGGTTAACCCTGTGTCGTATCGTTTTGGTTCTCCTCGCTTTCCCTTAGAGAATTTAACACTTTCATGTTTACTCCTTAAACCTGTCTTGTCTTCTCCCTTGCCCCCCACGCAGACCCCGCCACCTCCCAGGATCATTGACGCCAGCCTACACAGTCCCGCCGGATACTGGACTCCCGGAGGGTCCAGAACTCTCTGCTATCTGGTGGACTGGGGAGGGCTACGGGCCGGAGGAGCGCTCCTGGGTTCCAGCCAGGGACATCCTGGACCCAGGTTTGATCCGGGAGATTTTTGCACCCTGGGGCCAGGGTGACTGGAAGGAACGTCAGGAGTCGTTCCTAGAGGAGGTCCTGTCAGCTTCCTGCCTCCTGTTTGTCTCCGGGCCTCTAGAGGCTCCACTTCTGTGTTCCCCCTCTGCCTTAGTTCTTC